>NW_026682724.1:0-24612 GCF_030247185.1 Malaya genurostris | reverse complement strand
AAATAAATTTTAATGACAACATGAAAATTTCCTTGGCGAAATTTTTTTCATGTAAATCCTTACTGGATGACTCTTTCACACGATCCATTGTCCTGTAAATGTTTCAAACGTGATCTTCAGGACCCATACATGGAATTTGAGTCAATGTATCTGCCTCCATATAACTCTTATCAAATAAATTTTAATGACAACATGAAAATTTCCTTGGCGAAACTTTTTTTCATGTAAATCCTTACTGGATGACTCTTTCACACGATCCATTGTCCTGTAAATGTTTCAAACGTGATCTTCAGGACCCATACATGGAATTTGAGTCAATGTATCTGCCTCCAGATAATTCTTATCAAATAAATTTTAATGACAACTAGAAAATTTCCATGGCGAATTATTTTTTCATGTAAATCCTCACTGGATGGCTCTTTCACATGATCCATTGTCCTGTAAATGTTTCAAACGTGATCCTCAGGACCCATACATGGAATTTGAGTCAATGTATCTGCCTCCAGATAACTCTTATCAAATAAATTTTAATGACAACATGAAAATTTCCTTGGCGAAATTTTTTTCATGTAAATCCTTACTGGATGACTCTTTCACACGATCCATTGTCCTGTAAATATTTCAAACGTGATCTTCAGGACCCATACATGGAATTTGAGTCAATGTATCTGCCTCCATATAACTCTTATCAAATAAATTTTAATGACAACATGAAAATTTCCTTGGCGAAATTTTTTTCATGTAAATCCTTACTGGATTTCTCTTTCACACGATCCATTGTCCTGTAAATGTTTCAAACGTGATCTTCAGGACCCATACATGGAATTTGAGTCAATGTATCTGCCTCCATATAACTCTTATCAAATAAATTTTAATGACAACATGAAAATTTCCTTGGCGAAATTTTTTTCATGTAAATCCTTACTGGATGACTCTTTCACACGATCCATTGTCCTGTAAATATTTCAAACGTGATCTTCAGGACCCATACATGGAATTTGAGTCAATGTATCTGCCTCCATATAACTCTTATCAAATAAATTTTAATGACAACATGAAAATTTCCTTGGCGAAATTTTTTTCATGTAAATCCTTACTGGATGACTCTTTCACACGATCCATTGTCCTGTAAATGTTTCAAACGTGATCTTCAGGACCCATACATGGAATTTGAGTCAATGTATCTGCCTCCATATAACTCTTATCAAATAAATTTTAATGACAACATGAAAATTTCCTTGGCGAAACTTTTTTTCATGTAAATCCTTACTGGATGGCTCTTTCACATGATCCATTGTCCTGTAAATGTTTCAAACGTGATCTTCAGGACCCATACATGGAATTTGAGTCAATGTATCTGCTTCCAGATAACTCTTATCAAATAAATTTTAATGACAACATGAAAGTTTCCTTGGCGAAATTTTTTTCATGTAAAACCTTACTGGATGACTCTTTCACACGATCCATTGTCCTGTAAATATTTCAAACGTGATCTTCAGGACCCATACATGGAATTTGAGTCAATGTATCTGCCTCCATATAACTCTTATCAAATAAATTTTAATGACAACATGAAAATTTCCTTGGCGAAACTTTTTTTCATGTAAATCCTTACTGGATGGCTCTTTCACACGATCCATTGTCCTGTAAATGTTTCAAACGTGATCTTCAGGACCCATACATGGAATTTGAGTCAATGTATCTGCCTCCATATAACTCTTATCAAATAAATTTTAATGACAACATGAAAATTTCCTTGGCGAAACTTTTTTTCATGTAAATCCTTACTGGATGACTCTTTCACACGATCCATTGTCCTGTAAATGTTTCAAACGTGATCTTCAGGACCCATACATGGAATTTGAGTCAATGTATCTGCCTCCATATAACTCTTATCAAATAAATTTTAATGACAACATGAAAATTTCCTTGGCGAAATTTTTTTCATGTAAATCCTTACTGGATGACTCTTTCACACGATCCATTGTCCTGTAAATGTTTCAAACGTGATCTTCAGGACCCATACATGGAATTTGAGTCAATGTATCTGCCTCCATATAACTCTTATCAAATAAATTTTAATGACAACATGAAAATTTCCTTGGCGAAATTTTTTTCATGTAAATCCTTACTGGATGACTCTTTCACACGATCCATTGTCCTGTAAATGTTTCAAACGTGATCTTCAGGACCCATACATGGAATTTGAGTCAATGTATCTGCCTCCATATAACTCTTATCAAATAAATTTTAATGACAACATGAAAATTTCCTTGGCGAAATTTTTTTCATGTAAATCCTTACTGGATGACTCTTTCACACGATCCATTGTCCTGTATATATTTCAAACGTGATCTTCAGGACCCATACATGGAATTTGAGTCAATGTATCTGCCTCCATATAACTCTTATCAAATAAATTTTAATGACAACATGAAAATTTTCTTGGCGAAACTTTTTTTCATGTAAATCCTTACTGGATGACTCTTTCACACGATCCATTGTCCTGTAAATGTTTCAAACGTGATCTTCAGGACCCATACATGGAATTTGAGTCAATGTATCTGCCTCCATATAACTCTTATCAAATAAATTTTAATGACAACGAGAAAATTTCCATGGCGAATTATTTTTTCATGTAAATCCTTACTGGAATGCTCCTTCACATGATCCATTGTCCTGTAAATGTTTCAAACGTGATCTTCAGGACCCATACATGGAATTTGAGTCAATGTATCTGCCTCCAGATAACTCTTATCAAATAAATTTTAATGACAACATGAAAATTTCTTTGGCAAAATTTTTTTCATGTAAATCCTTACTGGATGACTCTTTCACACGATCCATTGTCCTGTAAATATTTCAAACGTGATCTTCAGGACCCATACATGGAATTTGAGTCAATGTATCTGCCTCCATATAACTCTTATCAAATAAATTTTAATGACAACATGAAAATTTCCTTGGTGAAACTTTTTTTCATGTAAATCCTTACTGGATGGCTCTTTCACACGATCCATTGTCCTGTAAATGTTTCAAACGTGATCTTCAGGACCCATACATGGAATTTGAGTCAATGTATCTGCCTCCATATAACTCTTATCAAATAAATTTTAATGACAACATGAAAATTTTCTTGGCGAAACTTTTTTTCATGTAAATCCTTACTGGATGACTCTTTCACACGATCCATTGTCCTGTAAATGTTTCAAACGTGATCTTCAGGACCCATACATGGAATTTGAGTCAATGTATCTGCCTCCATATAACTCTTATCAAATAAATTTTAATGACAACATGAAAATTTCCTTGGCGAAACTTTTTTTCATGTAAATCCTTACTGGATGACTCTTTCACACGATCCATTGTCCTGTAAATGTTTCAAACGTGATCTTCAGGACCCATACATGGAATTTGAGTCAATGTATCTGCCTCCATATAACTCTTATCAAATAAATTTCAATGACAACATGAAAATTTCCTTGGCGAAACTTTTTTTCATGTAAATCCTTACTGGATGACTCTTTCACACGATCCATTGTCCTGTAAATGTTTCAAACGTGATCTTCAGGACCCATACATGGAATTTGAGTCAATGTATCTGCCTCCATATAACTCTTATCAAATAAATTTTAATGACAACATGAAAATTTCCTTGGCGAAACTTTTTTTCATGTAAATCCTTACTGGATGACTCTTTCACACGATCCATTGTCCTGTAAATGTTTCAAACGTGATCTTCAGGACCCATACATGGAATTTGAGTCAATGTATCTGCCTCCATATAACTCTTATCAAATAAATTTTAATGACAACATGAAAATTTCCTTGGCGAAACTTTTTTTCATGTAAATCCTTACTGGATGACTCTTTCACACGATCCATTGTCCTGTAAATGTTTCAAACGTGATCTTCAGGACCCATACATGGAATTTGAGTCAATGTATCTGCCTCCATATAACTCTTATCAAATAAATTTTAATGACAACTAGAAAATTTCCATGGCGAATTATTTTTTCATGTAAATCCTCACTGGATGGCTCTTTCACATGATCCATTGTCCTGTAAATGTTTCAAACGTGATCTTCAGGACCCATACATGGAATTTGAGTCAATGTATCTGCCTCCAGATAACTCTTATCAAATAAATTTTAATGACAACATGAAAATTTCCTTGGCGAAATTTTTTTCATGTAAATCCTTACTGGATGACTCTTTCACACGATCCATTGTCCTGTAAATGTTTCAAACGTGATCTTCAGGACCCATACATGGAATTTGAGTCAATGTATCTGCCTCCATATAACTCTTATCAAATAAATTTTAATGACAACATGAAAATTTCCTTGGCGAAACTTTTTTTCATGTAAATCCTTACTGGATGGCTCTTTCACATGATCCATTGTCCTGTAAATGTTTCAAACGTGATCTTCAGGACCCATACATGGAATTTGAGTCAATGTATCTGCTTCCAGATAACTCTTATCAAATAAATTTTAATGACAACATGAAAGTTTCCTTGGCGAAATTTTTTTCATGTAAAACCTTACTGGATGACTCTTTCACACGATCCATTGTCCTGTAAATATTTCAAACGTGATCTTCAGGACCCATACATGGAATTTGAGTCAATGTATCTGCCTCCATATAACTCTTATCAAATAAATTTTAATGACAACATGAAAATTTCCTTGGCGAAACTTTTTTTCATGTAAATCCTTACTGGATGACTCTTTCACACGATCCATTGTCCTGTAAATGTTTCAAACGTGATCTTCAGGACCCATACATGGAATTTGAGTCAATGTATCTGCCTCCATATAACTCTTATCAAATAAATTTTAATGACAACATGAAAATTTCCTTGGCGAAACTTTTTTTCATGTAAATCCTTACTGGATGACTCTTTCACACGATCCATTGTCCTGTAAATGTTTCAAACGTGATCTTCAGGACCCATACATGGAATTTGAGTCAATGTATCTGCCTCCATATAACTCTTATCAAATAAATTTTAATGACAACATGAAAATTTCCTTGGCGAAATTTTTTTCATGTAAATCCTTACTGGATGACTCTTTCACACGATCCATTGTCCTGTAAATGTTTCAAACGTGATCTTCAGGACCCATACATGGAATTTGAGTCAATGTATCTGCCTCCATATAACTCTTATCAAATAAATTTTAATGACAACATGAAAATTTCCTTGGCGAAACTTTTTTTCATGTAAATCCTTACTGGATGACTCTTTCACACGATCCATTGTCCTGTAAATGTTTCAAACGTGATCTTCAGGACCCATACATGGAATTTGAGTCAATGTATCTGCCTCCATATAACTCTTATCAAATAAATTTCAATGACAACATGAAAATTTCCTTGGCGAAACTTTTTTTCATGTAAATCCTTACTGGATGACTCTTTCACACGATCCATTGTCCTGTAAATGTTTCAAACGTGATCTTCAGGACCCATACATGGAATTTGAGTCTATGTATCTGCCTCCATATAACTCTTATCAAATAAATTTTAATGACAACATGAAAATTTCCTTGGCGAAACTTTTTTTCATGTAAATCCTTACTGGATGACTCTTTCACACGATCCATTGTCCTGTAAATGTTTCAAACGTGATTTTCAGGACCCATACATGGAATTTGAGTCAATGTATCTGCCTCCATATAACTCTTATCAAATAAATTTTAATGACAACATGAAAATTTCCTTGGCGAAACTTTTTTTCATGTAAATCCTTACTGGATGACTCTTTCACACGATCCATTGTCCTGTAAATATTTCAAACGTGATCTTCAGGACCCATACATGGAATTTGAGTCAATGTATCTGCCTCCATATAACTCTTATCAAATAAATTTTAATGACAACATGAAAATTTCCTTGGCGAAATTTTTTTCATGTAAATCCTTACTGGATGACTCTTTCACACGATCCATTGTCCTGTAAATGTTTCAAACGTGATCTTCAGGACCCATACATGGAATTTGAGTCAATGTATCTGCCTCCATATAACTCTTATCAAATAAATTTTAATGACAACATGAAAATTTCCTTGGCGAAACTTTTTTTCATGTAAATCCTTACTGGATGACTCTTTCACACGATCCATTGTCCTGTAAATGTTTCAAACGTGATCTTCAGGACCCATACATGGAATTTGAGTCAATGTATCTGCCTCCATATAACTCTTATCAAATAAATTTCAATGACAACATGAAAATTTCCTTGGCGAAACTTTTTTTCATGTAAATCCTTACTGGATGACTCTTTCACACGATCCATTGTCCTGTAAATGTTTCAAACGTGATCTTCAGGACCCATACATGGAATTTGAGTCTATGTATCTGCCTCCATATAACTCTTATCAAATAAATTTTAATGACAACATGAAAATTTCCTTGGCGAAACTTTTTTTCATGTAAATCCTTACTGGATGACTCTTTCACACGATCCATTGTCCTGTAAATGTTTCAAACGTGATCTTCAGGACCCATACATGGAATTTGAGTCAATGTATCTGCCTCCATATAACTCTTATCAAATAAATTTTAATGACAACATGAAAATTTCCTTGGCGAAATTTTTTTCATGTAAATCCTTACTGGATGACTCTTTCACACGATCCATTGTCCTGTAAATGTTTCAAACGTGATCTTCAGGACCCATACATGGAATTTGAGTCAATGTATCTGCCTCCATATAACTCTTATCAAATAAATTTTAATGACAACATGAAAATTTCCTTGGCGAAATTTTTTTCATGTAAATCCTTACTGGATGACTCTTTCACACGATCCATTGTCCTGTAAATGTTTCAAACGTGATCTTCAGGACCCATACATGGAATTTGAGTCAATGTATCTGCCTCCATATAACTCTTATCAAATAAATTTTAATGACAACATGAAAATTTCCTTGGCGAAATTTTTTTCATGTAAATCCTTACTGGATGACTCTTTCACACGATCCATTGTCCTGTAAATATTTCAAACGTGATCTTCAGGACCCATACATGGAATTTGAGTCAATGTATCTGCCTCCATATAACTCTTATCAAATAAATTTTAATGACAACATGAAAATTTCCTTGGCGAAATTTTTTTCATGTAAATCCTTACTGGATGACTCTTTCGCACGATCCATTGTCCTGTAAATGTTTCAAACGTGATCTTCAGGACCCATACATGGAATTTGAGTCATTGTATCTGCCCCCATATAACTCTTATCAAATGAATTTTAATGACAACGAGAAAATTTCCATGGCGAATTATTTTTTCATGTAAATCCTTACTGGATGGCTCTTTCACATGATCCATTGTCCTGTAAATGTTTCAAACGTGATCTTCAGGACCCATACATGGAATTTGAGTCAATGTATCTGCTCCCATATAACTCTTATCAAATAAATTTTAATGACAACATGAAAATTTCCTTGGCGAAACTTTTTTTCATGTAAATCCTTACTGGATGACTCTTTCACACGATCCATTGTCCTGTAAATGTTTCAAACGTGATCTTCAGGACCCATACATGGAATTTGAGTCAATGTATCTGCCTCCATATAACTCTTATCAAATAAATTTCAATGACAACATGAAAATTTCCTTGGCGAAACTTTTTTTCATGTAAATCCTTACTGGATGACTCTTTCACACGATCCATTGTCCTGTAAATGTTTCAAACGTGATCTTCAGGACCCATACATGGAATTTGAGTCTATGTATCTGCCTCCATATAACTCTTATCAAATAAATTTTAATGACAACATGAAAATTTCCTTGGCGAAACTTTTTTTCATGTAAATCCTTACTGGATGACTCTTTCACACGATCCATTGTCCTGTAAATGTTTCAAACGTGATCTTCAGGACCCATACATGGAATTTGAGTCAATGTATCTGCCTCCATATAACTCTTATCAAATAAATTTTAATGACAACATGAAAATTTCCTTGGCGAAATTTTTTTCATGTAAATCCTTACTGGATGACTCTTTCACACGATCCATTGTCCTGTAAATGTTTCAAACGTGATCTTCAGGACCCATACATGGAATTTGAGTCAATGTATCTGCCTCCATATAACTCTTATCAAATAAATTTTAATGACAACATGAAAATTTCCTTGGCGAAATTTTTTTCATGTAAATCCTTACTGGATGACTCTTTCACACGATCCATTGTCCTGTAAATATTTCAAACGTGATCTTCAGGACCCATACATGGAATTTGAGTCAATGTATCTGCCTCCAGATAACTCTTATCAAATAAATTTTAATGACAACATGAAAATTTCCTTGGCGAAATTTTTTTCATGTAAATCCTTACTGGATGACTCTTTCACACGATCCATTGTCCTGTAAATGTTTCAAACGTGATCTTCAGGACCCATACATGGAATTTGAGTCAATGTATCTGCCTCCATATAACTCTTATCAAATAAATTTTAATGACAACATGAAAATTTCCTTGGCGAAATTTTTTTCATGTAAATCCTTACTGGATGACTCTTTCACACGATCCATTGTCCTGTAAATATTTCAAACGTGATCTTCAGGACCCATACATGGAATTTGAGTCAATGTATCTGCCTCCATATAACTCTTATCAAATAAATTTTAATGACAACATGAAAATTTCCTTGGCGAATTTTTTTTAATGTAAATCCTTACTGGATGACTCTTTCACACGATCCATTGTCCTGTAAATGTTTCAAACGTGATCTTCAGGACCCATACATGGAATTTGAGTCAATGTATCTGCCTCCATATAACTCTTATCAAATAAATTTTAATGACAACATGAAAATTTCCTTGGCGAAATTTTTTTCATGTAAATCCTTACTGGATGACTCTTTCACACGATCCATTGTCCTGTAAATATTTCAAACGTGATCTTCAGGACCCATACATGGAATTTGAGTCAATGTATCTGCCTCCATATAACTCTTATGAAATAAATTTTAATGACAACATGAAAATTTCCTTGGCGAATTTTTTTTAATGTAAATCCTTACTGGATGACTCTTTCACACGATCCATTGTCCTGTAAATGTTTCAAACGTGATCTTCAGGACCCATACATGGAATTTGAGTCAATGTATCTGCCTCCATATAACTCTTATCAAATAAATTTTAATGACAACATGAAAATTTCCTTGGCGAAATTTTTTTCATGTAAATCCTTACTGGATGACTCTTTCACACGATCCATTGTCCTGTAAATGTTTCAAACGTGATCTTCAGGACCCATACATGGAATTTGAGTCAATGTATCTGCCTCCATATAACTCTTATCAAATAAATTTTAATGACAACGAGAAAATTTCCATGGCAAAATTTTTTTAATGTAAATCCTTACTGGATGGCTCTTTCACACGATCCATTGTCCTGTAAATGTTTCAAACGTGATCTTCAGGACCCATACATGGAATTTGAGTCAATGTATCTGCCTCCATATAACTCTTATCAAATAAATTTTAATGACAACATGAAAATTTCCTTGGCGAAACTTTTTTTCATGTAAATCCTTACTGGATGACTCTTTCACACGATCCATTGTCCTGTAAATGTTTCAAACGTGATCTTCAGGACCCATACATGGAATTTGAGTCAATGTATCTGCCTCCATATAACTCTTATCAAATAAATTTTAATGACAACATGAAAATTTCCTTGGCGAAATTTTTTTCATGTAAATCCTTACTGGATGACTCTTTCACACGATCCATTGTCCTGTAAATGTTTCAAACGTGATCTTCAGGACCCATACATGGAATTTGAGTCAATGTATCTGCCTCCATATAACTCTTATCAAATAAATTTTAATGACAACATGAAAATTTCCTTGGCGAAACTTTTTTTCATGTAAATCCTCACTGGATGACTCTTTCACACGATCCATTGTCCTGTAAATGTTTCAAACGTGATCTTCAGGACCCATACATGGAATTTGAGTCATTGTATCTGCCTCCATATAACTCTTATCAAATAAATTTTAATGACAACATGAAAATTTCCTTGGCGAAATTTTTTTCATGTAAATCCTTACTGGATGACTCTTTCACACGATCCATTGTCCTGTAAATATTTCAAACGTGATCTTCAGGACCCATACATGGAATTTGAGTCAATGTATCTGCCTCCATATAACTCTTATCAAATAAATTTTAATGACAACATGAAAATTTCCTTGGCGAAATTTTTTTCATGTAAATCCTTACTGGATGACTCTTTCACACGATCCATTGTCCTGTAAATGTTTCAAACGTGATCTTCAGGACCCATACATGGAATTTGAGTCAATGTTTTTGCCTCCATATAACTCTTATCAAATAAATTTTAATGACAACATGAAAATTTCCTTGGCGAAACTTTTTTTCATGTAAATCCTTACTGGATGACTCTTTCACACGATCCATTATCCTGTAAATATTTCAAACGTGATCTTCAGGACCCATACATGGAATTTGAGTCAATGTATCTGCCTCCATATAACTCTTATCAAATAAATTTTAATGACAACATGAAAATTTCCTTGGCGAAACTTTTTTTCATGTGAATCCTTACTGGATGACTCCTTCACACGATCCATTGTCCTGTAAATGTTTCAAACGTGATCTTCAGGACCCATACATGGAATTTGAGTCAATGTATCTGCCTCCATATAACTCTTATCAAATAAATTTTAATGACAACATGAAAATTTCCTTGGCGAAACTTTTTTTCATGTAAATCCTTACTGGATGACTCTTTCACACGATCCATTGTCCTGTAAATGTTTCAAACGTGATCTTCAGGACCCATACATGGAATTTGAGTCAATGTATCTGCCTCCATATAACTCTTATCAAATAAATTTTAATGACAACATGAAAATTTCCTTGGCGAAATTTTTTTCATGTAAATCCTTACTGGATGACTCTTTCACACGATCCATTGTCCTGTAAATATTTCAAACGTGATCTTCAGGACCCATACATGGAATTTGAGTCAATGTATCTGCCTCCATATAACTCTTATCAAATAAATTTTAATGACAACATGAAAATTTCCTTGGCGAAATTTTTTTCATGTAAATCCTTACTGGATGACTCTTTCACACGATCCATTGTCCTGTAAATGTTTCAAACGTGATCTTCAGGACCCATACATGGAATTTGAGTCAATGTATCTGCCTCCATATAACTCTTATCAAATAAATTTTAATGACAACATGAAAATTTCCTTGGCGAAACTTTTTTTCATGTAAATCCTTACTGGATGACTCTTTCACACGATCCATTGTCCTGTAAATGTTTCAAATAAATTTTAATGACAACATGAAAATTTCCTTGGCGAAACTTTTTTTCATGTAAATCCTTACTGGATGACTCTTTCACACGATCCATTGTCCTGTAAATGTTTCAAACGTGATCTTCAGGACCCATACATGGAATTTGAGTCAATGTATCTGCCTCCATATAACTCTTATCAAATAAATTTTAATGACAACATGAAAATTTCCTTGGCGAAATTTTTTTCATGTATATCCTTACTGGATGACTCTTTCGCACGATCCATTGTCCTGTAAATGTTTCAAACGTGATCTTCAGGACCCATACATGGAATTCGAGTCATTGTATCTGCCCCCATATAACTCTTATCAAATGAATTTTAATGACAACGAGAAAATTTCCATGGCGAATTATTTTTTCATGTAAATCCTTACTGGATGGCTCTTTCACATGATCCATTGTCCTGTAAATGTTTCAAACGTGATCTTCAGGACCCATACATGGAATTTGAGTCAATGTATATGCCTCCAGATAACTCTTATCAAATAAATTTTAATGACAACATGAAAATTTCCTTGGCGAAATTTTTTTCATGTAAATCCTTACTGGATGACTCTTTCACACGATCCATTGTCCTGTAAATATTTCAAATGTGATCTTCAGGACCCATACATGGAATTTGAGTCAATGTATCTGCCTCCATATAACTCTGATCAAATAAATTTTAATGACAACATGAAAATTTCCTTGCGAAACTTTTTTTCATGTAAATCCTTACTGGATGACCCTTTCACACCATCCATTGTCCTGTAAATGTTTCAAACGTGATCTTCAGGACCCATACATGGAATTTGAGTCATTGTATCTGCCCCCATATAACTCTTATCAAATGAATTTTAATGACAACGAGAAAATTTCCTTGGCAAAATTTTTTCTATGTAAATCCTTACTGGATGGCTCTTTCACACGATCCATTGTCCTGTAAATATTTCAAACGTGATCTTCAGGACCCATACATGGAATTTGAGTCAATGTATCTGCCTCCATATAACTCTTATCAAATAAATTTTAATGACAACATGAAAATTTCCTTGGCGAAACTTTTTTTCATGTAAATCCTTACTGGATGACTCTTTCACACGATCCATTGTCCTGTAAATGTTTCAAACGTGATCTTCAGGACCCATACATGGAATTTGAGTCAATGTATCTGCCTCCATATAACTCTTATCAAATAAATTTTAATGACAACATGAAAATTTCCTTGGCGAAACCTTTTTTTCATGTAAATCCTTACTGGATGACTCTTTCACACGATCCATTGTCCTGTAAATGTTTCAAACGTGATCTTCAGGACCCATACATGGAATTTGAGTCAATGTATCTGCCTCCATATAACTCTTATCAAATAAATTTTAATGACAACATGAAAATTTCCTTGGCGAAACTTTTTTTCATGTAAATCCTTACTGGATGACTCTTTCACACGATCCATTGTCCTGTAAATGTTTCAAACGTGATCTTCAGGACCCATACATGGAATTTGAGTCAATGTATCTGCCTCCATATAACTCTTATCAAATAAATTTTAATGACAACATGAAAATTTCCTTGGCGAAACTTTTTTTCATGTAAATCCTTACTGGATGACTCTTTCACACGATCCATTGTCCTGTAAATGTTTCAAACGTGATCTTCAGGACCCATACATGGAATTTGAGTCAATGTATCTGCCTCCATATAACTCTTATCAAATAAATTTTAATGACAACATGAAAATTTCCTTGGCGAAACTTTTTTTCATGTAAATCCTTACTGGATGACTCTTTAACACGATCCATTGTCCTGTAAATGTTTCAAACGTGATCTTCAGGACCCATACATGGAATTTGAGTCAATGTATCTGCCTCCATATAACTCTTATCAAATAAATTTTAATGACAACATGAAAATTTCCTTGGCGAAACTTTTTTTCATGTAAATCCTTACTGGATGACTCTTTCACACGATCCATTGTCCTGTAAATGTTTCAAACGTGATCTTCAGGACCCATACATGGAATTTGAGTCAATGTATCTGCCTCCATATAACTCTTATCAAATAAATTTTAATGACAACATGAAAATTTCCTTGGCGAAATTTTTTTCATGTAAATCCTTACTGGATGACTCTTTCACACGATCCATTGTCCTGTAAATATTTCAAACGTGATCTTCAGGACCCATACATGGAATTTGAGTCAATGTATCTGCCTCCATATAACTCTTATCAAATAAATTTTAATGACAACATGAAAATTTCCTTGGCGAAATTTTTTTCATGTAAATCCTTACTGGATGACTCTTTCACACGATCCATTGTCCTGTAAATGTTTCAAACGTGATCTTCAGGACCCATACATGGAATTTGAGTCAATGTATCTGCCTCCATATAACTCTTATCAAATAAATTTTAATGACAACATGAAAATTTCCTTGGCGAAACTTTTTTTCATGTAAATCCTTACTGGATGACTCTTTCACACGATCCATTGTCCTGTAAATATTTCAAACGTGATCTTCAGGACCCATACATGGAATTTGAGTCAATGTATCTGCCTCCGTATAACTCTTATCAAATAAATTTTAATGACTACATGAAAATTTCCTTGGCGAAACTTTTTTTCATGTAAATCCTTACTGGATGACTCTTTAACACGATCCATTGTCCTGTAAATGTTTCAAACGTGATCTTCAGGACCCATACATGGAATTTGAGTCAATGTATCTGCCTCCATATAACTCTTATCAAATAAATTTTAATGACAACATGAAAATTTCCTTGGCGAAACTTTTTTTCATGTGAATCCTTACTGGATGACTCCTTCACACGATCCATTGTCCTGTAAATGTTTCAAACGTGATCTTCAGGACCCATACATGGAATTTGAGTCAATGTATCTGCCTCCATATAACTCTTATCAAATAAATTTTAATGACAACATGAAAATTTCCTTGGCGAAACTTTTTTTCATGTAAATCCTTACTGGATGACTCTTTCACACGATCCATTGTCCTGTAAATGTTTCAAACGTGATCTTCAGGACCCATACATGGAATTTGAGTCAATGTATCTGCCTCCATATAACTCTTATCAAATAAATTTTAATGACAACATGAAAATTTCCTTGGCGAAATTTTTTTCATGTAAATCCTTACTGGATGACTCTTTCACACGATCCATTATCCTGTAAATATTTCAAACGTGATCTTCAGGACCCATACATGGAATTTGAGTCAATGTATCTGCCTCCATATAACTCTTATCAAATAAATTTTAATGACAACATGAAAATTTCCTTGGCGAAACTTTTTTTCATGTGAATCCTTACTGGATGACTCCTTCACACGATCCATTGTCCTGTAAATGTTTCAAACGTGATCTTCAGGACCCATACATGGAATTTGAGTCAATGTATCTGCCTCCATATAACTCTTATCAAATAAATTTTAATGACAACATGAAAATTTCCTTGGCGAAACTTTTTTTCATGTAAATCCTTACTGGATGACTCTTTCACACGATCCATTGTCCTGTAAATGTTTCAAACGTGATCTTCAGGACCCATACATGGAATTTGAGTCAATGTATCTGCCTCCATATAACTCTTATCAAATAAATTTTAATGACAACATGAAAATTTCCTTGGCGAAATTTTTTTCATGTAAATCCTTACTGGATGACTCTTTCACACGATCCATTGTCCTGTAAATATTTCAAACGTGATCTTCAGGACCCATACATGGAATTTGAGTCAATGTATCTGCCTCCATATAACTCTTATCAAATAAATTTTAATGACAACATGAAAATTTCCTTGGCGAAATTTTTTTCATGTAAATCCTTACTGGATGACTCTTTCACACGATCCATTGTCCTGTAAATGTTTCAAACGTGATCTTCAGGACCCATACATGGAATTTGAGTCAATGTATCTGCCTCCATATAACTCTTATCAAATAAATTTTAATGACAACATGAAAATTTCCTTGGCGAAACTTTTTTTCATGTAAATCCTTACTGGATGACTCTTTCACACGATCCATTGTCCTGTAAATGTTTCAAATAAATTTTAATGACAACATGAAAATTTCCTTGGCGAAACTTTTTTTCATGTAAATCCTTACTGGATGACTCTTTCACACGATCCATTGTCCTGTAAATGTTTCAAACGTGATCTTCAGGACCCATACATGGAATTTGAGTCAATGTATCTGCCTCCATATAACTCTTATCAAATAAATTTTAATGACAACATGAAAATTTCCTTGGCGAAATTTTTTTCATGTATATCCTTACTGGATGACTCTTTCGCACGATCCATTGTCCTGTAAATGTTTCAAACGTGATCTTCAGGACCCATACATGGAATTCGAGTCATTGTATCTGCCCCCATATAACTCTTATCAAATGAATTTTAATGACAACGAGAAAATTTCCATGGCGAATTATTTTTTCATGTAAATCCTTACTGGATGGCTCTTTCACATGATCCATTGTCCTGTAAATGTTTCAAACGTGATCTTCAGGACCCATACATGGAATTTGAGTCAATGTATATGCCTCCAGATAACTCTTATCAAATAAATTTTAATGACAACATGAAAATTTCCTTGGCGAAATTTTTTTCATGTAAATCCTTACTGGATGACTCTTTCACACGATCCATTGTCCTGTAAATATTTCAAATGTGATCTTCAGGACCCATACATGGAATTTGAGTCAATGTATCTGCCTCCATATAACTCTGATCAAATAAATTTTAATGACAACATGAAAATTTCCTTGCGAAACTTTTTTTCATGTAAATCCTTACTGGATGACCCTTTCACACCATCCATTGTCCTGTAAATGTTTCAAACGTGATCTTCAGGACCCATACATGGAATTTGAGTCATTGTATCTGCCCCCATATAACTCTTATCAAATGAATTTTAATGACAACGAGAAAATTTCCTTGGCAAAATTTTTTCTATGTAAATCCTTACTGGATGGCTCTTTCACACGATCCATTGTCCTGTAAATATTTCAAACGTGATCTTCAGGACCCATACATGGAATTTGAGTCAATGTATCTGCCTCCATATAACTCTTATCAAATAAATTTTAATGACAACATGAAAATTTCCTTGGCGAAACTTTTTTTCATGTAAATCCTTACTGGATGACTCTTTCACACGATCCATTGTCCTGTAAATGTTTCAAACGTGATCTTCAGGACCCATACATGGAATTTGAGTCAATGTATCTGCCTCCATATAACTCTTATCAAATAAATTTTAATGACAACATGAAAATTTCCTTGGCGAAACCTTTTTTTCATGTAAATCCTTACTGGATGACTCTTTCACACGATCCATTGTCCTGTAAATGTTTCAAACGTGATCTTCAGGACCCATACATGGAATTTGAGTCAATGTATCTGCCTCCATATAACTCTTATCAAATAAATTTTAATGACAACATGAAAATTTCCTTGGCGAAACTTTTTTTCATGTAAATCCTTACTGGATGACTCTTTCACACGATCCATTGTCCTGTAAATGTTTCAAACGTGATCTTCAGGACCCATACATGGAATTTGAGTCAATGTATCTGCCTCCATATAACTCTTATCAAATAAATTTTAATGACAACATGAAAATTTCCTTGGCGAAACTTTTTTTCATGTAAATCCTTACTGGATGACTCTTTCACACGATCCATTGTCCTGTAAATGTTTCAAACGTGATCTTCAGGACCCATACATGGAATTTGAGTCAATGTATCTGCCTCCATATAACTCTTATCAAATAAATTTTAATGACAACATGAAAATTTCCTTGGCGAAACTTTTTTTCATGTAAATCCTTACTGGATGACTCTTTAACACGATCCATTGTCCTGTAAATGTTTCAAACGTGATCTTCAGGACCCATACATGGAATTTGAGTCAATGTATCTGCCTCCATATAACTCTTATCAAATAAATTTTAATGACAACATGAAAATTTCCTTGGCGAAACTTTTTTTCATGTAAATCCTTACTGGATGACTCTTTCACACGATCCATTGTCCTGTAAATGTTTCAAACGTGATCTTCAGGACCCATACATGGAATTTGAGTCAATGTATCTGCCTCCATATAACTCTTATCAAATAAATTTTAATGACAACATGAAAATTTCCTTGGCGAAATTTTTTTCATGTAAATCCTTACTGGATGACTCTTTCACACGATCCATTGTCCTGTAAATATTTCAAACGTGATCTTCAGGACCCATACATGGAATTTGAGTCAATGTATCTGCCTCCATATAACTCTTATCAAATAAATTTTAATGACAACATGAAAATTTCCTTGGCGAAATTTTTTTCATGTAAATCCTTACTGGATGACTCTTTCACACGATCCATTGTCCTGTAAATGTTTCAAACGTGATCTTCAGGACCCATACATGGAATTTGAGTCAATGTATCTGCCTCCATATAACTCTTATCAAATAAATTTTAATGACAACATGAAAATTTCCTTGGCGAAACTTTTTTTCATGTAAATCCTTACTGGATGACTCTTTCACACGATCCATTGTCCTGTAAATATTTCAAACGTGATCTTCAGGACCCATACATGGAATTTGAGTCAATGTATCTGCCTCCGTATAACTCTTATCAAATAAATTTTAATGACTACATGAAAATTTCCTTGGCGAAACTTTTTTTCATGTAAATCCTTACTGGATGACTCTTTAACACGATCCATTGTCCTGTAAATGTTTCAAACGTGATCTTCAGGACCCATACATGGAATTTGAGTCAATGTATCTGCCTCCATATAACTCTTATCAAATAAATTTTAATGACAACATGAAAATTTCCTTGGCGAAACTTTTTTTCATGTAAATCCTTACTGGATGACTCTTTCACACGATCCATTGTCCTGTAAATGTTTCAAACGTGATCTTCAGGACCCATACATGGAATTTGAGTCAATGTATCTGCCTCCATATAACTCTTATCAAATAAATTTTAATGACAACATGAAAATTTCTTTGGCGAAACTTTTTTTCATGTAAATCCTTACTGGATGACTCTTTCACACGATCCATTGTCCTGTAAATGTTTCAAACGTGATCTTCAGGACCCATACATGGAATTTGAGTCAATGTATCTGCCTCCATATAACTCTTATCAAATAAATTTTAATGACAACATGAAAATTTCCTTGGCGAAACTTTTTTTCATGTAAATCCTTACTGGATGACTCTTTCACACGATCCATTGTCCTGTAAATGTTTCAAACGTGATCTTCAGGACCCATACATGGAATTTGAGTCAATGTATCTGCCTCCATATAACTCTTATCAAATAAATTTTAATGACAACATGAAAATTTCCTTGGCGAAACTTTTTTTCATGTAAATCCTTACTGGATGACTCTTTCACACGATCCATTGTCCTGTAAATATTTCAAACGTGATCTTCAGGACCCATACATGGAATTTGAGTCAATGTATCTGCCTCCATATAACTCTTATCAAATAAATTTTAATGACAACATGAAAATTTCCTTGGCGAAACTTTTTTTCATGTAAATCCTTACTGGATGACTCTTTAACACGATCCATTGTCCTGTAAATGTTTCAAACGTGATCTTCAGGACCCATACATGGAATTTGAGTCAATGTATCTGCCTCCATATAACTCTTATCAAATAAATTTTAATGACAACATGAAAATTTCCTTGGCGAAACTTTTTTTCATGTAAATCCTTACTGGATGACTCTTTCACACGATCCATTGTCCTGTGAATGTTTCAAACGTGATCTTCAGAACCCATACATGGAATTTGAGTCAATGTATCTGCCTCCATATAACTCTTATCAAATAAATTTTAATGACAACATGAAAATTTCCTTGGCGAAATTTTTTTCATGTAAATCCTTACTGGATGACTCTTTCACACGATCCATTGTCCTGTAAATGTTTCAAACGTGATCTTCAGGACCCATACATGGAATTCGAGTCATTGTATCTGCCCCCATATAACTCTTATCAAATGAATTTTAATGACAACGAGAAAATTTCCATGGCGAATTATTTTTTCATGTAAATCCTTACTGGATGGCTCTTTCACATGATCCATTGTCCAGTAAATGTTTCAAACGTGATCTTCAGGACCCATACATGGAATTTGAGTCAATGTACATATATGCCTCCAGATAACTCTTATCAAATAAATTTTAATGACAACATGAAAATTTCCTTGGCGAAATTTTTTTCATGTAAATCCTTACTGGATGACTCTTTCACACGATCCATTGTCCTGTAAATATTTCAAATGTGATCTTCAGGACCCATACATGGAATTTGAGTCAATGTATCTGCCTCCATATAACTCTGATCAAATAAATTTTAATGACAACATGAAAATTTCCTTGCGAAACTTTTTTTCATGTAAATCCTTACTGGATGACCCTTTCACACGATCCATTGTCCTGTAAATGTTTCAAACGTGATCTTCAGGACCCATACATGGAATTTGAGTCATTGTATCTGCCCCCATATAACTCTTATCAAATGAATTTTAATGACAACGAGAAAATTTCCTTGGCAAAATTTTTTCTATGTAAATCCTTACTGGATGGCTCTTTCACACGATCCATTGTCCTGTAAATATTTCAAACGTGATCTTCAGGACCCATACATGGAATTTGAGTCAATGTATCTGCCTCCATATAACTCTTATCAAATAAATTTTAATGACAACATGAAAATTTCCTTGGCGAAACTTTTTTTCATGTAAATCCTTACTGGATGACTCTTTCACACGATCCATTGTCCTGTAAATGTTTCAAACGTGATCTTCAGGACCCATACATGGAATTTGAGTCAATGTATCTGCCTCCATATAACTCTTATCAAATAAATTTTAATGACAACATGAAAATTTCCTTGGCGAAACTTTTTTTCATGTAAATCCTTACTGGATGACTCTTTCACACGATCCATTGTCCTGTAAATGTTTCAAACGTGATCTTCAGGACCCATACATGGAATTTGAGCCAATGTATCTGCCTCCATATAACTCTTATCAAATAAATTTTAATGACAACATGAAAATTTCCTTGGCGAAATTTTTTTCATGTATATCCTTACTGGATGACTCTTTCGCACGATCCATTGTCCTGTAAATGTTTCAAACGTGATCTTCAGGACCCATACATGGAATTTGAGTCATTGTATCTGCCCCCATATAACTCTTATCAAATGAATTTTAATGACAACATGAAAATTTCCTTGCGAAACTTTTTTTCATGTAAATCCTTACTGGATGACCCTTTCACACGATCCATTGTCCTGTAAATGTTTCAAACGTGATCTTCAGGACCCATACATGGAATTTGAGTCATTGTATCTGCCCCCATATAACTCTTATCAAATGAATTTTAATGACAACGAGAAAATTTCCTTGGCAAAATTTTTTCTATGTAAATCCTTACTGGATGGCTCTTTCACACGATCCATTGTCCTGTAAATATTTCAAACGTGATCTTCAGGACCCATACATGGAATTTGAGTCAATGTATCTGCCTCCATATAACTCTTATCAAATAAATTTTAATGACAACATGAAAATTTCCTTGGCGAAACTTTTTTTCATGTAAATCCTTACTGGATGACTCTTTCACACGATCCATTGTCCTGTAAATGTTTCAAACGTGATCTTCAGGACCCATACATGGAATTTGAGTCAATGTATCTGCCTCCATATAACTCTTATCAAATAAATTTTAATGACAACGAGAAAATTTCCTTGGCAAAATTTTTTCTATGTAAATCCTTACTGGATGGCTCTTTCACACGATCCATTGTCCTGTAAATATTTCAAACGTGATCTTCAGGACCCATACATGGAATTTGAGTCAATGTATCTGCCTCCATATAACTCTTATCAAATAAATTTTAATGACAACATGAAAATTTCCTTGGCGAAACTTTTTTTCATGTAAATCCTTACTGGATGACTCTTTCACACGATCCATTGTCCTGTAAATGTTTCAAACGTGATCTTCAGGACCCATACATGGAATTTGAGTCAATGTATCTGCCTCCATATAACTCTTATCAAATAAATTTTAATGACAACATGAAAATTTCCTTGGCGAAACTTTTTTTCATGTAAATCCTTACTGGATGACTCTTTCACACGATCCATTGTCCTGTAAATGTTTCAAACGTGATCTTCAGGACCCATACATGGAATTTGAGTCAATTTATCTGCCTCCATATAACTCTTATCAAATAAATTTTAATGACAACATGAAAATTTCCTTGGCGAAACTTTTTTTCATGTAAATCCTTACTGGATGACTCTTTCACACGATCCATTGTCCTGTAAATGTTTCAAACGTGATCTTCAGGACCCATACATGGAATTTGAGTCAATGTATCTGCCTCCATATAACTCTTATCAAATAAATTTTAATGACAACATGAAAATTTCCTTGGCGAAACTTTTTTTCATGTAAATCCTTACTGGATGACTCTTTCACACGATCCATTGTCCTGTAAATGTTTCAAACGTGATCTTCAGGACCCATACATGGAATTTGAGTCAATGTATCTGCCTCCATATAACTCTTATCAAATAAATTTTAATGACAACATGAAAATTTCCTTGGCGAAACTTTTTTTCATGTAAATCCTTACTGGATGACTCTTTCACACGATCCATTGTCCTGTAAATATTTCAAACGTGATCTTCAGGACCCATACATGGAATTTGAGTCAATGTATCTGCCTCCATATAACTCTTATCAAATAAATTTTAATGACAACATGAAAATTTCCTTGGCGAAACTTTTTTTCATGTAAATCCTTACTGGATGACTCTTTCACACGATCCATTGTCCTGTAAATGTTTCAAACGTGATCTTCAGGACCCATACATGGAATTTGAGTCAATGTATCTGCCTCCATATAACTCTTATCAAATAAATTTTAATGACAACATGAAAATTTCCTTGGCGAAACTTTTTTTCATGTAAATCCTTACTGGATGACTCTTTCACACGATCCATTGTCCTGTAAATGTTTCAAACGTGATCTTCAGGACCCATACATGGAATTTGAGTCAATGTATCTGCCTCCATATAACTCTTATCAAATAAATTTTAATGACAACATGAAAATTTCCTTGGCGAAATTTTTTTCATGTAAATCCTTACTGGATGACTCTTTCACACGATCCATTGTCCTGTAAATATTTCAAACGTGATCTTCAGGACCCATACATGGAATTTGAGTCAATGTATCTGCCTCCATATAACTCTTATCAAATAAATTTTAATGACAACATGAAAATTTCCTTGGCGAAATTTTTTTCATGTAAATCCTTACTGGATGACTCTTTCACACGATCCATTGTCCTGTAAAAGTTTCAAACGTGATCTTCAGGACCCATACATGGAATTTGAGTCAATGTATCTGCCTCCATATAACTCTTATCAAATAAATTTTAATGACAACATGAAAATTTCCTTGGCGAAACTTTTTTTCATGTAAATCCTTACTGGATGACTCTTTCACACGATCCATTGTCCTGTAAATGTTTCAAACGTGATCTTCAGGACCCATACATGGAATTTGAGTCAATGTATCTGCCTCCATATAACTCTTATCAAATAAATTTTAATGACAACATGAAAATTTCCTTGGCGAAACTTTTTTTCATGTAAATCCTTACTGGATGACTCTTTCACACGATCCATTGTCCTGTAAATGTTTCAAACGTGATCTTCAGGACCCATACATGGAATTTGAGTCAATGTATCTGCCTCCATATAACTCTTATCAAATGAATTTTAATGACAACATGAAAATTTCCTTGGCGAAATTTTTTTCATGTATATCCTTACTGGATGACTCTTTCGCACGATCCATTGTCCTGTAAATGTTTCAAACGTGATCTTCAGGACCCATACATGGAATTTGAGTCATTGTATCTGCCCCCATATAACTCTTATCAAATGAATTTTAATGACAACGAGAAAATTTCCATGGCGAATTATTTTTTCATGTAAATCCTTACTGGATGGCTCTTTCACATGATCCATTGTCCTGTAAATGTTTCAAACGTGATCTTCAGGACCCATACATGGAATTTGAGTCAATGTATATGCCTCCAGATAACTCTTATCAAATAAATTTTAATGACAACATGAAAATTTCCTTGGCGAAATTTTTTTCATGTAAATCCTTACTGGATGACTCTTTCACACGATCCATTGTCCTGTAAATATTTCAAATGTGATCTTCAGGACCCATACATGGAATTTGAGTCAATGTATCTGCCTCCATATAACTCTGATCAAATAAATTTTAATGACAACATGAAAATTTCCTTGCGAAACTTTTTTTCATGTAAATCCTTACTGGATGACCCTTTCACACGATCCATTGTCCTGTAAATGT
Source organism: Malaya genurostris (assembly GCF_030247185.1). NCBI lineage: Eukaryota > Metazoa > Arthropoda > Insecta > Diptera > Culicidae > Malaya > Malaya genurostris. The sequence continues at coordinate 823 of NW_026682724.1, read as the reverse complement.
TTCAAACGTGATCTTCAGGACCCATACATGGAATTTGAGTCATTGTATCTGCCCCCATATAACTCTTATCAAATGAATTTTAATGACAACGAGAAAATTTCCTTGGCAAAATTTTTTCTATGTAAATCCTTACTGGATGGCTCTTTCACACGATCCATTGTCCTGTAAATATTTCAAACGTGATATTCAGGACCCATACATGGAATTTGAGTCAATGTATCTGCCTCCATATAACTCTTATCAAATAAATTTTAATGACAACATGAAAAAAAAAAAGTTAGTGCACTTATTTTCACAATTTTTTGCACATTTTACCCCATAATTCCGGAACCGGAAGTCGGATCCAAATAATATTCAGGAATTTTGTTTGGGACCACAAGACCTTTCATTTGAATCTTAGTTTGTGGAAATCGGTTCAGCCATCTCCGAGAAAAGTTAGTGCAAAAAAAAACGTTACATACACACATACGCACATACACACACATACACACAGACATTTTGCGTACTCGACGAACTGAGTCGAATGGTATATGACACTCGGCCCTCCGGGCCTCGGTTCAAAAGTCGGTTTTCACAGTGATTGCATAACCTTTCTATATGAAAAAGGCAAAAAGGTAAAAACTATCGCAAGCTCCGGAGTCCCCAAAGGCAGCTATCTGGGGCCGTTCATATTTCTTATATATCTCAACGATTTGAATTTTTCGTTGAAGTGCTCATGCTCATGCACAGCTATCTTTTGCCGATGATTTTAAGCTATTTCATCTTATCAAGAATCCTGATGACACCCGTTTCTTGCAGTCTCAATGAAATGTATTCCTTAATT
>NW_026682723.1:0-25000 GCF_030247185.1 Malaya genurostris | reverse complement strand
CAAAACGTTACGTGGAGTACTTTTTGCCGACGACTGCAACCGTTTCTAATTATCTGAAACCTCGTATCCTCTTGATACAAAAAAAAAATTTCCACATCTAAAAACAACTTCCATCCCTAAGCGACTTGACCTTCTCTGCTCTGAAACTCTCTAAGCAAGTCAATGCGAAATCGGACTGAGAAAAAAGACTCATAAAACATTAATTAAATTGCTACTTTGCTGGCATGGCGCAGAACCTTGAGCGAAGTAAAATTGCTGAATATACTATCGTGCCACTTCCTTTTTCCAGCGACTGTGAAGGAAAATACGGACGAAACGTCGCCTGGAAAATGATTCAATCAAATGGCGAAAGCTGCTACGTACTGGTAGCATAAGCGTGAAAAGCGTGACACCTACGACCGACACATCGTCAACAACAACAACAACAACAACAATAACAACAACAAGAGAAAAATATGCAAATGAACTACTTGCGGCACTGATCCTTCTAATGCGTTGCAAAATAAATTACACCGAGGCGATACTCGATTATATGACAGCCGATAAAAACGGATTTTTCCTGCTCCGCACAGATTTTAAACTGAAGAAAAAAACGCCGTCATTTCTTGTGCAAACACAGTTCGAAGCTGTGAAACAGAGCCGTGCGGTGCGGTGCGAACTTCTCGGATCAGGCAAAACTTTTCAATTAAATTAGTTCTTAAAGAGTCGATGGCGCCATCTCTCGGGTGAGATCTCCGGTATCTTCAGGGCGTTTTTTTTCCTCTTAACAATCAAACTTTTCCTACTACTGCTACTACTACTACTGGTACTGGCGGCCGCTGGATGCAGCAGTAGCGGTGCGAAGAAAGTGTCTTCATCTGCCAGTAAACAAGCCATTATAGTCTGTAATGATTTTTTCTTTCCTGTGATGTTCCTCTGCGGAGGCGGGAGACGAGGAGGAAAGAAGGAACCAAAGAAAAAAAAATACTCCAAAGAATATCGTCAGTCGCTCCGGCAGTTTTGTAGTTTGCCGGTGAAATGGTCCAAGTTTTTACCGAAGTGCAGTTCGTTAAGAGCTTTACAGCGTTTCAAGACACTGCCGCATCACCAGCAGAAGCAGCAGCAGCAGTCGTAGAAGCAGCTCACAGTTGCAACTCAATCGTTTTACGGTGTCGGTAAATGCACTTTCTCTGTCTCGATCTTTCTCTATCTCTATCTGTTGGCTACCGACAGGACAAAACTGACGCTACTTAGAGGTAGTATTTGAACGAAGGGAGTTGAAGATACGGAAGTAGGGGAGACTAGTAATGCTAGTTCATGTAAAATGATGTTTATGAACAAGTCGTGTTTGTTCCCATTTGGAACCTTTTCAAATGTTTTCATAAGTAGGTTCTGCAGCTGTTCAACCATCGTTATTGTAGTATTGCGGTAATTGCAGTAGCTTAGGTTGTCACACTTCTAAAGGAGATCAACCTCTACTAAAAAGAATCTGATTGTCCGCTGAAAACAATGGTTTAACTGGTCGATATGGTTTTGACAATCTTTCGCTCGCTTCTATCGAATATTTGATATTTCTCTCGTTAGACTACAGTCAACTGGGAGCCAGTACTCCTTTAAAATTCTCATATTCGTAAAAGCTTGGAGGGTAAAAATATGGTCTAGCTTAATTGAGTGCTCACTGATTATTAGGGTGCCAATAAAAAAGGGCGATTTTCGATTTCGATTATCTCAGATTCACAAAAGCATGCTTTAACGTTTATTCCACATATGAGCAATTCCAGGAATGAGTAGACGAAAAAGTGACAAAATCAGAACCGACCTTCTCTGATTTGAATGAAACTTTGCACATGGCTTCAGTATGGCAAATCGTTGTAACTCGGAAACCGTTAATTGTACCAAAATGACGTCCAGGAAGAAGTTGTAGGGAATCAAAAGGGCACACTATACACTGAAAAAAATTGATCTCTTGATCCCGGCATTACTCTGCTGACGTCATCGCTGTTGCAATATTGAAGCACCTCGTTTTCTATCGTTTCTTTCTTTCTTCATCCACCGGGAACCCGAATATTTTCTTTTTTATACCTCTTGAAATATCCAAATATTTTGCTCGAGGATAATTAACATTCCGGGTTTTCTTCGTCGATATCGGAGACACGTTGATTCCTGCGATGCCCTTGTTGAAGAGTTCAATGTTGTGTGCTCTTGAATACTCCGCCGCGACTGATGCTGAGTTGATTGAAGCTGCTGAAGGTACTTCCTCTAACAGTTCGGCTGAAAAGTTCGTATCGTGTAATAGAAACACACATTTTTTTGCCAAAATTCGTTTTTATTATTCAAAATAATTGCCATCAGAGGCGATATAGCGATTATGGCGATCTTCCAACCTTTCGAAACCATTTTTGTAGTACGATTTGTCTTTTGCCTCAAAATAGGCCTCAGTTTCAGCGATTACCTCTTCATTGCTTCTAAATATTTTACCAGCGAGCATTCTCTTGAGGTCTAAGAACAGGAAAAACTCACTGGGGGCCAAATCTGGAGAATACGGTGGACGAGGGAGCAATTCGAAGCCCAATTCGTTCAATTTCAGCATGGTTTTCATCGACTTGTGACACGGTGCATTGTCTTGATGAAACAAAACTTTTTTCTTCTTCAAATGAGGCCGTTTTTTTTTTAAATTTCGTCCTTCAAACGCTCTAATAACGCTATATAATAGTCACTGTTGATGGTTTTTCCCTTTTCAAGGTAGTCGATGAAAATTATACCATGCGAATCCCAAAATACAGACGTCATAACCTTACCGGCCGATTGTTGAGTCTTTCCACGCTTTGGGTTCGGTTCATCGCGTGCAGTCCACTCAGCTGAATGTCGATTGGACTCCGGAGTGAAGTGATGGATCCATGTTTCGTCCATTGTTATATATCGACGAAAAAAATCGGTTTTATTTCGATATAACAGCTCCAAACACTGCTCAGAATCATCAATTCGTTGTTGTTTTTGATCGATTGTGAGCTCACGCGGCACCCATTTTGCGCAAAGCTTTCTCATATCCAAATATTCGTGAATAATATGTCCAACACGTTCCTTTGATATCTTTAGGGTGTCAGCTATCTCGATCAACTTCACTTTACGGTCATTGAAAATCATTTTGTGGATTTTTTTCACGTTTTCATCGGTAACAGCCTCTTTTGGACGTTCACTGCGTTCATCGTCTTCGGTGCTCATATGACCAGTACGAAATTTTGCAAACCACTTACGAATTGTTGCTTCGCCCGGTGCAGAGTCTGGATAAAACTCATCAAGCCATTTTTTGTATCGGCGGCACTTTTTTTCATCAAAAAGTAGTGTTTCATCAACACACGAAATTCCTTTTTTTTCCATTTTTTTCACAATAACAAAAGTAGCTTCACTCAAAATGCAATATCTCACAAACTAATAATCAGACAGCTGTCAAATTTATACACGTATCTTTTGAAGGTTGGTACTAACTGAAAATGGTATGGATTTAATTCTAGTGGCGCCCTCTCATAGAAACGATACGAACTTTTCAGCCGATCTGTTAAATCGTATTGCGATGTGGATGGTTGTGGTTCCGTCGTTGACTGCCCTTCTGTATGGCTTTCCTTATAAGCCCGCCTATGACAGCAATCACAAATGCTTAAAGTGGTATTCAATTTAACCTTGCACTTTTCAGCTTCAAATTTTCCAATTATGGTTTCTGTTAATGGGAAAAATTTTCCGGAACACACAAAACCAGGAAAAGGTTTGCAACACTTTAGGAAAACCAGTATTGTAGTATTGTAACTGTTTCGGAAGAGATTTTCTACATGTGTTTATTCGTTTTGACGTAGTTACGTTAGTTCTACTGTTTAAACGATTATCTTTCAACGAGAATTTGAAATTTCGAATATATCTGAAAATTGTTTTAGCTGTAACTTCTTCATTTTTTAAAAGGCACGGATGGGATAGCTGTCAATCTGTAGGTTTTAATAAGAGCTTTAAAATAAAAATTATCAAAAAAAATCGAAACCCTGATTTCTTTTTAATTTAATTTTTTTGGTTCATTTTAAAATTATTGAGAAAAAAAATCAAACTTTTTTTCAGCGTATATTTTTTTTAAAGTGCCCTATTGATTCCCTACAACTTCTTCCTGGACGCCATTTTTGTACGATGAACGGTTTCCGAATTACAACGAGAAGAACTTGATCATTTGCATGCACCCGTAAATTGTTTTAGCTGTAACTTCTTCATTTTTCAAAAGGCACGGATGGGATAGCTATCAATCTGTAGGTTTTTGTGAAATGCAAAAATGCATACGGCTTTTTTAAAAAATCAGTCGTAAGTCGGATTGACCTCTCCATCGGTTCAAAACTTATGATTTGCCATACTGAAGCCATGTGCAAAGTTGCATCCAAATCGGAGAAGGTCGAGTCTGATGATCTGCTAAGCATTTCTGGAATTGCTCGATAGCAAAAACTTTTTTTTTCTCGAAGACAGAACTCTCAAAATTGTTCGAAGTGTCAAAGTCGATTTTAAAATTCTTTTTTTTTCTTTCGAGTTAACACCACATCTCGACGTTGAATGCAGTTCCAAGACATTCAGATGAAAAAAAGACGGGAGGGTAATGTCAGAAACATAACTGGATGACGTGAATACGAATAAAATTGACATGCTTTTCCACACATCAAAATATCGATAACCGGACGTACTAGTTGATTGATTGTGTGAATTTTTGCGAACTTTCAATGCGTCACTTGCATAATTGTAACAGTAAAATTATAAGGCGGAACACACGAGAGCAAAAAAAAAGGGTTACAAGACCGATTTAATCCAAAATGCAATATTCAAATTAATTCATAAATGGAAAAAATCCACAACAAATTGTTTTTAGCCTTTCGGGATTTCTAAACCTAAGTTGGGAACTGATATGACAAAAAATTCAACCACTTACTTGTCAACCCCGTCTCGAAAATACAAATTGTATAGCGATTTAAAAGAATATCCAATCAACAATCGGCCGGTAAGGTTATGGCGTCTGTATTTTGGGATTCGCATGGTATAATTTTCATCGACTACCTTGAAAAGGGAAAAACCATCAACAGTGACTATTATATAGCGTTATTAGAGCGTTTGAAGGACGAAACTTAAAAAAAACGGCCTCATTTGAAGAAGAAAAAAGTTTTGTTTCATCAAGACAATGCACCGTGTCACAAGTCGATCAGATCATGCTGAAATTGAACGAATTGGGCTTCGAATTGCTCCCTCATCCACTGATCCACGTCTTTTATTTTGAGCAACTTTGCTGAAGATACTGTACCATCTTCAGCAAAGTTGTTCGTCTGCGATCGTCTGCAGGCGAGATATGTTCTTTTCAAATATCCTTGTCCTTGACATTTTCAATGATAAGGTTCATTGTATTTCAGATCAGATTTCAGTATATATTCGATCGCAGACGAGTAATTCAACCACGGTATGAAAGCGCTTCAAAAGTAGTTTAATATGTAAGTAGTCTCATCTGCACCTTCCTGCGGCTTTTGATAATAGACAAGTTAGAATTTTATTTAAAAAAAAACAAGAAAAATTGCTCTATTTCATTAAACTGAAATGATAGCAGCATAGTATGTTCGAGAAAGTTGTGTAGTTTTTCAAGATGAAAAACTTTGTATAATAAGAAAAACTCATATAAATTGAAAATATATATGTTTTCTTGCAAAAACTGGTTTTTAGACACCCTTTTCAGAAAATACATTATATCTTGAATTACACTCAAGTTACGGGAATAGTACCTTCAGCAAACTTGTTTGAAATAACTTCTGCACAACTTTGTCGAAGTAACTTAGCCCCTATGTTGGCCCTGAGCTAAAATAAAATGTTTATCTCACTTTTAGGGGGATTAATCACATAAATAAAATTTGCCAAAAGATGGCGTCTATCATTCTGAGCTACTTTGCTGAAGATACTGTACCTCAAAAACCACGATCCTATGTGTTATCAATTAGGAGCGTGAAATTGCGCTTTTGAACCACTGTGCATTGATGTGGAACAAGGCAACAACCATTTCTAATGATCTACAATCAAACAGTTCAATTAATCGTCACACCTTTGAATCAGCAATTGCACGAGAGTCTACTTAGATTGATCTTGATAAGGAACCAACACCGAATATTGTTTGTCTTGATTTGTATTTGTTTTATAGCCGACGAAATTACCCCAATATCCCAAATGTATGCAATTATATCTTTGTACATACTTGCGGTACGGATTTCAATATTTAAGCTTCTCTTCACCAAGCTTGTGTTCAAGTTTTGTATGCAAGCAGTTATTTTTATAGCGTAAGTTTCTCTACTATTCTGCGATTTCGGTTGAACTTTTTCCCACTGTCAATCTAGTTCGTCTTATATAGATTAGAAATTATTCTTAAGCACTCAAAATTTATCCTGGGGTAGTTGTCAATTTCTCAGGCGAAACGACATAACATGTAACTTCATCCGAGTTTGTATGACACAAGATCAGAGCATACCAATTAAAGCTTCAAATCGTTTTATGGCACTTATTGTGTTGCTGTCTAGCAACTACCTATCTCTAGCATACTACGCGTAGGACTGACACGTTAGTTATAATTTTGCTTCTATTTATAGATTTGCGTGCTTCCAACAGCTTCGCTTTTGCATCGATGCGATGCTTTCCCTTTGATATATCACTTACTTCTTCAAAGCCGTCGTCTATGGCAGGGAAATCCGGTATACCGGAGATTTTTAACAGACAAAATAGGATACTGCTCGCTAATAATCAAAATTTCAATCATTTATAATTGAAAATACATGACTTGATACATTCAAATCGAAACTTAGAAATATTTCCAATCAAATGATAAAATAATATTAATAATTGATACAAAATAGACTGAGTTGTAAGTGTTCAAAACCTGACCATATTTATGCGTGTATTATTCCTTTAGTTTCTGATTTGAATAAAAAAAAACATTTTTTTGCGCTTTCGGAATTCGTTCGAAGAAATTTTTCCGAGTCACAAAGTCGATTTAAAAAAAAAATATTTTTTTCTTGACGATTTCCAGACCTAGACATTTGGCATAAAAATTGATTACGAACATCACAAAATTTCAGTCCGCTTCTATGAATTGAATTATGACCAATGACTGAGCGAAAACATATATTGGAGAAGCCAAGTGAATGAGGTACCTGCGTTCTTATGCATTCCGTGCATACGCGCTACCATTTCGCCACCCTAAGCATTGTGATAGACACAGCTCTAACACACGATTAGGCATGATATTGCGTACATGGTCTACATGGATGGAGAATACCAGTCATGAGGCGACTAGGATGTAGACCATGTGCGATGTACGAACTGAACCTAGTTCTGGCGACCGTACGTCAAACCAACTAAAAATTAATAAATTGTGAATAATGACGTTTGTGAAAGCAAACTATCAAATTTTACCTTTTACGTAATACATCAATTTTTTAATCGCCATTTGCTTGTAGTTATGAAAGGAAGTGATGTCTGGCCAAAACAGCAACAAACAAGTGTTTTTCTTCAAAAACTACACCATTCGGTTTCGCAAAGGTTCAAATCGCCTTCCAAACCCACCACTTTTTGGCAAACACCAAAAATTTGACTTTGACTTTGACTCATTGTGAATTTTTCTTTCTCCTGAGGCCGTGTTTTAAATACGTGTCGGCGTATGTTTGCCGTATATTATGACGCAATTAAACTTGGCAAATACATTATCTTGCTGTAGCCGTGGTGTTTTGCTTTCTATCTACATTATTTCCTGCTGTTGTCCAATATCGCCGACCGAAACGTTGAAAATACGAAAAAACGCTGGCCACTCTTCTGCCTTCTTTTGTTCTCAGGTTTCTCCTGATATCGGCTTCCTGAAGTAATGTTTTTCACGAAAAGCTGTGTTAACAAGGGTAATAATCTTCTTTCTATTGGAATCCCAAACATTCCATTTCCCAAAATACTTACTTTTCGTATATTCTCTTGATTCGGGAGTTCGTTTGTAGAATGTGTATTTCTTCTATCATTGCTGATTTACTGTTAAATTGAACTTTCTTAGGTCATGTGAACTTTAACAGTCATACTATTTTAGCATTCTTAGCAACATTTTCGAATTAAGACCAAATTCAGAAACATCGTACTCTTGAAGATCAACGTGCGATTTGAACCCACTACTCTTCTTCTTTTTCGTTTCTGTCGCTAGATTCACAATCGCATGAGGACCTTCCGAAGGGGCCATATGTTCCGAGAACCGACCGATGAATGTCGAGAAGCGGATGAAAAATTTACTTTGCGAATATCTTCTTGGCGATGCCGGGACTGGAAGCCGCGGAAGGTGGGCGCGACGAAGTTGATTTTTCACGTTGTATGATGTGAAGGAATGATTGGCTCGTGAGGGATTTTCCTTGGCCGGAAAATGATTCCATGACAGATAGAATTTTCTTCTCCTGCTGGGCCGGTGACATACATTTGCATACCTCCGGGTCGGGAAGGTTGGAGAATGGCTTAGTTTGCGATATTGGAAAATTTCTAATCAAAGATCAAAGATTCCAAATTAGCTTACCCCTGGCGTGCCCCGAGATTAGACAGCTCGTAGGTCAAAGTTGATGTAGATGCCCGGGGTGGGAGGAAGATGGGAAGGTTCATTTCCTCCAAATGGGATCCCAGACATTTGTTCGGCTTCGAACCTTCGCCTCCCTTCATCCATTAAAACAATCAGCATAAATCCTTCAATTCGGCAGCCGATAAATTACTTATGTTTGCTTTCAATGCTAGAATGCTGGCATCAGAAGCAACGCAGAGACGATTGACCGAACCGAGCCGTGTGATGTGGTAAAAGTCTCCCACCCCAGGATAATGCAGTAAAATATGATAATGATCAGTGGAAGAGCGAAAGCTTTCGCCATTTTTCCTTCCTGATTTCGGTTTCGTCCTCCGGTGCTGACACCAAACTTTCGCACATGTGTAAATGGCTGACTTCGTGATTTGACCAAATTCTACGGGGGGTTCAGGATGCTCTCGCTCGGAATTTCTTCCTATCTGAGTCCGTTCATATTCATAGACATCTGCGCTATTCGTGCGAAATGGCCTCTATCAGATCTCGAGGATGTTGTTTTTCCTTTTTTTTTTCGAGTAAGAAACTCGCTCCGCGTGGGTACGATAAAAATCCGAAGTGGTCGTATTTACTTCGAACGTTTCCGGACGCACTTCAGAGGTAGAGCATCCCAAATGGAAATGGAAAACTTACGACAGGCTTCAGTTCAGTCTTGAATTGAGTGCTCAAGGGGGAAAGATTTATACTGTACGCATTGGGAGATAGAACGAAAGTTACTTCAAATCAGATATCACTCGCTTGACTTTCCTTAACTATCTGAGTTGAATATAGTGAAGATTGGAAATTTAAGATTTCGTTGAAAAAGCTCACCTAAAATTTTCATTTTTTTTAGAAATTGGTCATCCGAAAGTCGATTAAGTTGACAAAAATAAAAAATGTTTCGATTTCTGCACGTTTCGTCTTCGGCTCATCAACGCTTAGGCAGTTCAAAATGAACTGCTATTGCCGCCTAGTAGTTCAATTTAAATCGCCAAGCAGAAGCAAACTTTACATGAAATATGTAACACTGCTAGGTGGAGATCGCAATTCAACTTGAACTGCTTAAAGTACTGATGAGCCGAAGACGAAACTTGAACAGATATCAAATTGAAATATGTGCTTATCGTAAAACCAAAATAAACCCCTAAATGTTCAAAAATGGCTTCACTAATTTATCCGAATAAATATTTTACCTTTTTCCTAAGCTTGACCATTCTCCATCCCTATAAACATCGATTGTCGGCAAGCTAATATTTTGTTTTCGTATGTTACTAGACGATTCAACTCGTGCCGATTGAACCTAATGTATGGTGGAATGGGATTTGGCTATTTTCGCGGGCCGTTGATGCACTCAGTGGGCTGTCTTGATTGCATTTCGATCAGCATGTAGCGATGTAGCACTGATAGTAGTCGCGGAAACATTGAGAAAAAATCAAAACTATATTTTGAAATTTATTGTTCCGGATATTTATAGAGTTCCGAGGGTTTCTAGAACTCCACAACAGTTTTACAAGTTTTTTGAGCTTCACGAGAGTTTCCTAATGTCGTTTTCGCTTGAGACTTTCGCTTGACCTATGGTAGTTTCTTCAAATAAACACTTTTAACGACACTGTGTTGGTTTCGCACTTTGCACCGAGGATCTTAGCAAACCTAACATAAAAACCAGGGTCGAAACTGACTCGATTTTCAGTTCAACAATGTTGCATCTAGATTCGAAACTAGCTTCAAACAAACGATTTGACAGCAGTTATGGTGCAAACTGGGTTTAGTACTTTACAGATCTTTGGGACCTTAGAGGACTTTAGGACTTAGAGGTCTCTAGGACTCTAGACTTTTTTAGACCTTTAGAGGTCTTTAAGACTTTTGAGTAGTAGAAGATTTCAGAGAACTTTAGAGGTCTTTAGGACTTTTGTTGGAGTTTTAGACTTCAGAGGTTTTCGGGACTTTAGAGGTCTTCAGAGCTTAACAGGTCTTTAGGACTGTTGAAAACTTTAGGACTTTAGAAATTTAGAGGTATTTAGGACTTTACAGATTAGGACTTTCAAGGTCTTTAGAACTTAGAGGTCTTTAAGACTTTAGAGATCTTTAGGACTTTAGAAGTCTTCAGGACTTTATATGTCTTTAGGACTTTAGAAGTCTTTCGGGCAAAAGAGGTCCTTAGGACTTCACGTGATTATCACTTTAAGACTTTAGAGGTCTTTAGCTTAAGGATTTTTTAAGTCTTTGGGACTTTAGAGGTTTTCAACACTTAATTAAAAATATAGAACTCTGAGGTCTTTACAATTTTAGAGGTCTCGATTTTCAGTTCAACAATGTTGCATCTAGGTTCGAAACTAGCTTCAAACAAACGATTTGACAGCAGTTAGTCTGGAAGCTGGGTTAGGTTTGACATCAAGCGAAAGCGACATAGGTCTAAAGTCAAGAAATTCCAGTTGCAGTTGCACGAGTTTCATGAGTTTTCTAGCGCTTCGAGTATTTCAAATGTTTCTCAAATGGTTTTGATTGCTTCAATTCGAGAGTCTCGCGAATTTCGGTATACTAAATTATCAAAATTTCAAATGTACCAAAAGGGTTTCGAGAATTTTTTCGAGTTTCTCGATTTTAAAAAGTTTCAATATTCTCAAGAAGATTGCAATTTTTACTAGTTTCAACAGTTTCACTAATGTTATGAATTTCATAAGTTTTAAAGGTTTCAAGAGTTGAGTTCCGACCGTTTCTAGAGTTACGATATGTTCAAGAGCTTCAAGAGTGTCACAAGTTTTACGAGTTTCGAGGGCTCCGAGAGTTTTAGAGATTTCAAGAGTTTTAACAGATCCCAGAACTACGAAGATTATAGTTTCAAATGTTTCCAGGAATTTAAAAGTTAGGACTTTTGAAAACTTTAGGACTGAAGCGGTCTTTAGTACCTTTGCGGTCTTTGAGACTCTAGAAGTCGTTACGACTTAAGAGGTCTTTAGAAATTTAGACGGTTGTAGAACTTTGGAGGTCTGTAGGACTTTTGAGGAGTATAAGACTTCGGAGGTCTTTAGGACTTTTGTTGAAGTTTAAGACTTCAGAGGTCTTTGAGACTTTAGAGGTCTTTGAGACTTTAGAGGTCTTTAGAACTTACCAGCTTTAAGACTTGAAAACTTTAGGACTTTAAAGCTCTTCAAGAATTTAGAACTATTTAGGACTTTACAGATCTTTAGGACTTTAGACGTTTTTAGAACTTTAAAGGTCTTTAGGAATTTTGAGGAGTAGACGACTTCAGAGGACTTTAGGACTTTTGTTGGATTTTAAAACTTCGGAGGTCTTTGGAACTTTGGAGGTCTTTAGAACTTACCAGCTCTTTGAGACTTTTGAAAACTTTATGACTTTAAAGCTCTTGAAGAATTTATATGTATTTAGGACTTTACAGGTCTTTGGGATCTTAATCGTCATTAGGACTTGGAGGTCTTTATGACTTTAGACGTCCTTAGGGCTTACTAGCTCTTTAAGACTTTTGAAAACTTCAGGACTTTAAGTCTTTAGGATTTTAGAGGTATTTAGGACTTTACAGGTCTTTAGAACTTTAGAGGTCTTTAAGACTTTAGAAGTCTTCAGGACTTTTGATGTCTTTAGGACTTTAGAAGTCTTTCGGGCCAAAGAGGTTCTTAGGACTTCATGTGATTATCACTTTAAGACTTTAGAGGTCTTCAGCCTAAGAATTTTTTTAGGTCTTTGGGACTTTAGAGGTTTTCAAGACTTAAGAGAAATATAGAACTTTGAAGGTCCTAAGGACCTTAGAGGTGCTTAGGACTTTATAAGTCTTCAGGAATTCAGAGGTCTTTAGAAATTCAGAGGTCTTTACGACGAAAAGTGTAGGACTTAAAATGTATTTGAAATTTAGAGGCCTTTAGGATTTTAGAAATCTTTTGGACTTTAGAGGTCTTCAAAACTCTAGGTATCTTTAAAACTTTAGAGATCTTTAGAACTTTAGAGGTGTTTAGGACTTTAGAGGTGTTAAGGACTTTAGAGATCCTTAGGACTTGAGAGTTCCTTGGGACTTCACGTCTTTAGGACTTTAGAGGTCTTCAGTACTTTAGAGAAATTTAGGGTTTTAGAAGTCTTTAGGATTTTAGAGAACTTTAGAACTTTAGGTCTTAAGGACTATAGAGGTGCTTAAGGCTTTAGAGGTCCGCAGGAATTTACAGGTCTTTAGAACTTCGAAGGTCTTTAGGACCTTTGGAAAACTTTAGAGATCTTTAGAACTTTAGAGGCTTCAGATATTGATTTACAGCTTTTAAAATTTTGAGATATTGAAATTTTGAGATTTTATGATTTCATGAAATCATAAAATCATAAAATCATAAAATCATAAAATCATAAAATCATAAAATCATAAAATCATAAAATCATAAAATCATAAAATCATAAAATCATAAAATCATAAAATCATAAAATCATAAAATCATAAAATCATAAAATTATAAAATCATAAAATCATAAAATCATAAAATCATAAAATCATAAAATCATAAAATCATAAAATCATAAAATCATAAAATCATAAAATCATAAAATCATAAAATCATAAAATCATAAAATCATAAAATCATAAAATCATAAAATCATAAAATCATAAAATCATAAAATCATAAAATCATAAAATCATAAAATCATAAAATCATAAAATCATAAAATCATAAAATCATAAAATCATAAAATCATAAAATCATAAAATCATAAAATCATAAAATCATAAAATCATAAAATCATAAAATCATAAAATCATAAAATCATAAAATCATAAAATCATAAAATCATAAAATCATAAAATCATAAAATCATAAAATCATAAAATCATAAAATCATAAAATCATAAAATCATAAAATCATAAAATCATAAAATCATAAAATCATAAAATCATAAAATCATAAAATCATAAAATCATAAAATCATAAAATCATAAAATCATAAAATCATAAAATCATAAAATCATAAAATCATAAAATAATAAAATCATAAAATCATAAAATCATAAAATCATAAAATCATAAAATCATAAAATCATAAAATCATAAAATCATAAAATCATAAAATCATAAAATCATAAAATCATAAAATCATAAAATCATAAAATCATGAAATCATAAAATCATAAAATCATAAAATCATAAAATCATAAAATCATAAAATCATAAAATCATAAAATCATAAAATCATAAAATCATAAAATCATAAAATCATAAAATCATAAAATCATAAAATCATAAAATCATAAAATCATAAAATCATAAAATCATAAAATCATAAAATCATAAAATCATAAAATCATAAAATCATAAAATCATAAAATCATAAAATCATAAAATCATAAAATCATAAAATCATAAAATCATAAAATCATAAAATCATAAAATCATAAAATCATAAAATCATAAAATCATAAAATCATAAAATCATAAAATCATAAAATCATAAAATCATAAAATCATAAAATCATAAAATCATAAAATCATAAAATCATAAAATCATAAAATCATAAAATCATAAAATCATAAAATCATAAAATCATAAAATCATAAAATCATAAAATCATAAAATCATAAAATCATAAAATCATAAAATCATAAAATCATAAAATCATAAAATCATAAAATCATAAAATCATAAAATCATAAAATCATAAAATCATAAAATCATAAAATCATAAAATCATAAAATCATAAAATCATAAAATCATAAAATCATAAAATCATAAAATCATAAAATCATAAAATCATAAAATCATAAAATCATAAAATCATAAAATCATAAAATCATAAAATCATAAAATCATAAAATCATAAAATCATAAAATCATAAAATCATAAAATCATAAAATCATAAAATCATAAAATCATAAAATCATAAAATCATAAAATCATAAAATCATAAAATCATAAAATCATAAAATCATAAAATCATAAAATCATAAAATCATAAAATCATAAAATCATAAAATCATAAAATCATAAAATCATAAAATCATAAAATCATAAAATCATAAAATCATAAAATCATAAAATCATAAAATCATAAAATCATAAAATCATAAAATCATAAAATCATAAAATCATAAAATCATAAAATCATAAAATCATAAAATCATAAAATCATAAAATCATAAAATCATAAAATCATAAAATCATAAAATCATAAAATCATAAAATCATAAAATCATAAAATCATAAAATCATAAAATCATAAAATCATAAAATCATAAAATCATAAAATCATAAAATCATAAAATCATAAAATCATAAAATCATAAAATCATAAAATCATAAAATCATAAAATCATAAAATCATAAAATCATAAAATCATAAAATCATAAAATCATAAAATCATAAAATCATGAAATCATAAAATCATGAAATCATAAAATCATAAAATCATAAAATCATAAAATCATAAAATCATAAAATCATAAAATCATAAAATCATAAAATCATAAAATCATAAAATCATAAAATCATAAAATCATAAAATCATAAAATCATAAAATCATAAAATCATAAAATCATAAAATCATAAAATCATAAAATCATAAAATCATAAAATCATAAAATCATAAAATCATAAAATCATAAAATCATAAAATCATAAAATCATAAAATCATAAAATCATAAAATCATAAAATCATAAAATCATAAAATCATAAAATCATAAAATCATAAAATCATAAAATCATAAAATCATAAAATCATAAAATCATAAAATCATAAAATCATAAAATCATAAAATCATAAAATCATAAAATCATAAAATCATAAAATCATAAAATCATAAAATCATAAAATCATAAAATCATAAAATCATAAAATCATAAAATCATAAAATCATAAAATCATAAAATCATAAAATCATAAAATCATAAAATCATAAAATCATAAAATCATAAAATCATAAAATCATAAAATCATAAAATCATAAAATCATAAAATCATAAAATCATAAAATCATAAAATCATAAAATCATAAAATCATAAAATCATAAAATCATAAAATCATAAAATCATAAAATCATAAAATCATAAAATCATAAAATCATAAAATCATAAAATCATAAAATCATAAAATCATAAAATCATAAAATCATAAAATCATAAAATCATAAAATCATGAAATCATAAAATCATGAAATCATAAAATCATAAAATCATAAAATCATAAAATCATAAAATCATAAAATCATAAAATCATAAAATCATAAAATCATAAAATCATAAAATCATAAAATCATAAAATCATAAAATCATAAAATCATAAAATCATAAAATCATAAAATCATAAAATCATAAAATCATAAAATCATAAAATCATAAAATCATAAAATCATAAAATCATAAAATCATAAAATCATAAAATCATAAAATCATAAAATCATAAAATCATAAAATCATAAAATCATAAAATCATAAAATCATAAAATCATAAAATCATAAAATCATAAAATCATAAAATCATAAAATCATAAAATCATAAAATCATAAAATCATAAAATCATAAAATCATAAAATCATAAAATCATAAAATCATAAAATCATAAAATCATAAAATCATAAAATCATAAAATCATAAAATCATAAAATCATAAAATCATAAAATCATAAAATCATAAAATCATAAAATCATAAAATCATAAAATCATAAAATCATAAAATCATAAAATCATAAAATCATAAAATCATAAAATCATAAAATCATAAAATCATAAAATCATAAAATCATAAAATCATAAAATTATAAAATTAATAATTGAGCGTTTTTGTACTGTTAGTAATTAAGGATTGTAGAACTGATTAACTATTCGACTTGTTTTTTTAAATTCTTGCATTTTGGTCTTAAAGTGTGCTGAGTTTTGGATGTATTAAATATTCGTGTTTCGCTAGCCAACGGAATTTGCGTTCTAGTATCAGTATTTGTACATGGAGTAGAACAATTTACATGCCGAAATTTATTATCTGAGCTGCTAAGTTTGATAGAGAATATGCTTGATAAGAAAATGGTATTTATATACTATTTTTAATTTATCTGTTAATTTTATACTTCAGTAACTCGATTCGTGATGTTCCATGGAGAGGTTTAAAATAAACGTAAAATTCTTTTCACTATAAATTGAAATGTTTAGTGACCCAATTGTAGCTGTTCCACTACAGAAAACGAAGGCAGCATTCCGCAACGACCCTCCAGAGTATCTGTTTATATCTGATTTACGTTGAATAACCAAAATACAACTAATCGTAAATTCACTGTCTTGTCAATTCAAGACCAAATCATAATCCTATTGCTGCTGTTTCGTAACACAGCATAACAAAACCTGTAATCAGTTGAGCTTCGAATTTAACTCGGTCATCGTTGGATTGTTGAGAAATCACAAAATATTTGAAATTCTAACGGATGTACATTCTCAGCACAGTTTTTCCCATACAGAATATGTACCCAACATAAATATGCGAATGTGTCCGTGTGTCTTTCACCCTACATTTATCATGCGATGTATTTTATCTTTTGAATCCCATTCTGTACAAACAGGAATATTCAGTTCAGTCTATATAATCGGTATAATTCCCAACCACATTTGGACCGTCTATCATCAGCAGCACAAAGAATTTCCTCTAAAACCGAAATAAAACATCTGAAATGCACTTTCCTCAGCTCAAAACGAAAATATATGAATGGCGAAAATGCAATTTTCCCAGGAGTATTTTCCTTTCCTTTTTCCGCTCCCACTCCAGCGGCACACAAGATTTAAGAGTACGTAAACAGCAAATTTATTGCCAGCACTCCACACCTTCCCGACCAATTCGTAAGTTGGCTTCATTCTCAGTATATCCCGCCGCCGCCGCATTGAGTTGAATGTTTGCCTCGGTACAACCCGACGACGACGACGACGACAGACGCCTGGAAGAATCCGCGTATGCGGTTTTCCTGTGCTCCTCTCCTCCGGGTTCCGGGCCTCACTCGACGACCCGAGCAAGCAACCGACAAAATTCCAAACCAACCGACCGAGCGAGGATGACGGTTCGAGACACGTCATCCAACAGAGCAAAATTTACGAGTTTTGAAGGAGTAATTTTTCGGGGAACAACCCGTAATCCCGCACCCTCCCTCCACTCGTCCAGCAGCAAACGTTTGAATGTTTGAAATGCAAAACGAAATCTCACCATCGTACACTTTCGCGCCGACAGAGCTGGCACTTCCGGTTGACTGACTGACTGACTGACTGACTGTGGAAAGAGGAGCAGGGACGATAGAAGCTTGGGGGGATATCACAAATATTCCAACGCTATCTTGAGCTGAATATTAATCCGGTGCCGATTCATATGAATGCCCTTGGCGGGTCTCCTCTCTAATGAAACGTACCTGACTCTCCGCTATGCGCCATGAAACCGGAAGAAGCTGGCTGGCTCCACATGCCAGTGTTCGCATGGCTAATCAAATCCATTAGGCTTCTTTGCACGTGGACGTGAACCCCGTGTGCAAGCCGGGCCTGCTGCTGAAAGCAATTTCCAGCTTTCTTGGAATAATGTTGTTCCACACCGAAGATAAGTTCCTCCATCGGCGAAGAGAGGCTAGAGAGAGAAAGAGAAAGAGACAAAGAAAATTGTGCAGTGTCAGACCGTTCGAGTGTTTCATGAAACGACGGAAAAGGGGAAAATCGGAAAAGGTGGGTGGAGGTTGTAGGTAGTAAAATTCTTGGACATAAAATAAATTGATGTGGGAGTTTTTCTCGACACCGGGAGAAAATTTTAATGTGCCGGGCCGGGATGAGATGCATTGTTTTAAAGTAGGAATTAAATATGGAGCAAAATATTTAACCAGGAAAAAATATGTTTTTCATAATGAAGAATGATTTTTTGTCTTTACTTAGTACTGCAACTTCAAATCCCTTGCTTGACAAACGAAGATCCAATAACTTCACCAACAAGAATGATATTCCTTTCGGTCGGCACTAAAATTCCGCCTCCGTAAACCCATTTTCAATCACACCAAAATCGTGCGAAAAGCCGGTATCAATGTTGATTTCGCAACAACAACAAAAAAAAACTAAACGAACGCACATGAAACCCGCTCGAACAAGTTCTAATACGACTAGAAGAGATCATCAACGGGGTTACGTAAACAGGCAAACGAATCACGAGACATATGCAAACTTTTTGTCATTTGCAGGACTATTGTTTGATCCACGCGAAAAGTCCCACTGCTATCGTTTCTTTCTGCTATCGAGTACATCGTCCAGTAAATCGGGCTACCGTGTCCAAGTTAAGCCACCGGAAGCGATGCTACGGTCTCGAGTGTAGCGTGGCCATTGCGAAACGACAAAAGGACCGCCGCAAAACCGTAGATACACTAATTGCTTTCGGTTTAATCTTCACCGGAAAACGGTGCGGAATTTTCGAGCTCAGCGTCGGTTGTCCCAAATGAGATTTCGCGTTCAAGCAGAAATTTTACTCGTTGGTCCCGGGTGTCCCAAATCTGATTGACTTGCTCTCTCTCTCTCTAGCGTGTCGGTGAAACGGTTGCGTAAAAATGGAAAGTAGAAATTACGTTTTCATATGATGTCTTTGTTAAAAGTAGCGTTACCGTAACATTTGTTCGACATGTTTTTGAAGGGAAACTTCGAAATCGAGAAATGGTTCTGCCAGGATTGAGCTCAAAACTCAAAACCACTGCAGGAATTCTAAGAAATTTGTTCACGGTTTCCATTAGCAAGAATACACAAAGAAACTTAGATGGATTCCGAATGAAATTGAAATTTTAAAATTAACACATTTAAAATTAACACATTTTATTCACAAAATTTGCACAACATTTTGAAGCATTTGAATTAACATCATTCCCGAGTTCTAGCAACTATTCTATCATGATATTGTTGAAAATCATTTAATTCCCTAAATTTATTTCAAATTCGCAAAATTGTTGTCACAATATTAGGAGGATTCAATTCAGAAGTACTTTAATTCATCAAATACAGAAAGATTTCAAATTTACACAAATTTTCCAAATTCGAAAAACACAAAAGTGTGTCATTTAGGGTTTACTAGTATTGACTGAATTCATGAAATTCACCAAATTTAGATTTGAAAACTGCACAAATTTCATTTTAAAATTTTAAGAAATTTACGAAATATAGATTTAATAATATTCATCAAAATCATAAAATCTCAGGCATATTGACTCTGAGAAAATGTTTTACACGGACGGATCGCGAATTGAAGAAGCGATAGGGTTTGGTATGTTCAACAATAATGTTTCGGCCTCATTCAGGCTTCAAGAACCTGCATCAGTTTATATAGCACAGTTAACAGCAGTTCATTATAGCTTGAGTGTAATCGTCACATTATCTCCAAACCATTATTTCCTCTTCACAGATAGTCAATTGAAGCCATTCGCTCAAACATGACTGGCAAGACTGAGCCGTTTTTCCTGGGCAAAATAAAATAGTACCTGAACGACATATTGAACAATAATTATCTTATCACTATAGTCTGGGTCCCGGCTCATTGCTCCATTCCTGGCAATGAAAGAGCTGATATTTTAGCCAAACGTGGTGCTATTGAAGGTGAAATTTATGAGAGACCGATTGCTTTCAACGAATTATATTGCGCATCTCCCCAAAGAACACCTTCCAGCTGGCAAGCTTCTTGGGATAAAGATGATCTGGGTCGGTTGATGCACTCAATTATTCCTAAACTATCGACAAAGGCATGGTTCAGGGAACTGGATGTGAGTAGGGATTTCATTCGTGTGATGTTCAGACTCATGTCCAATCACTACACGTTAGACGCACATCTCCTTCGAATTGAGCTCTCCGAGACTAATCATTGTGCTTGAGGAGAAGGTTATCGGGATATTGATCATGTCGTTTGGACATGCGTGGAGTATCGTGATGTCAGATCTCAACTAATAAATTCTTTGCGTACCCAAGGTAGACTATCCAATGTCCCAGTTCGAGACATTCTTGCTTGTCGTGACCTTCCATACATGAATCTTCTTTATCATTTCATAAAGAAAATTGGAGTTTCAATTTAATAAAGGCCCCTTTTAAGACTTTGTTCTGATTCCAGCTGCGTCCATGAGTTCAACCAATAGCTAAATTAGAATATAAATTAAGTAATGATACAAACAAACTCGAAATAGTTTATAAAATTATCAACAAAATGTCTGAAAATAACAGCTTATTTTATAATGTATAGAAGTTGATCGTTTGGTTCAAATAATATTTCCGAGTAGATTTCATAATTAATGACGAGTTACCTAAGATCATATTTAAGTAATAAGAGGAATATGTTTTAATAAATTCAAATCGTTGTGACTATGTTAGAATTAAATTAGGATAAGAATTTTATGTAAAAGTGATGCTACGGCGAAGAAAAACTTATGTAAACGGCCTTATGAAATAAACGTAAAAAACACCCATGTATTAACAGTTGATTTTCTCTGACATGGCTGATGCTCGTTTGAAAGATACTTTTAGGTTGATATTCAAGTTCGAAGATAAAATGGATGTTAATTTAGGTTACCGAGATTTTATGATACAAGTGACGTAACCGACAAAATACTCGTTTTTAACCGCAAGAAAATCTCTGAGATATGCTGGACCATTTTCAGCGTTTGACAGTTTCTATTGAGTTAATGATAAAGTTCGAAGTTCAAATGGCTGGCACTTCTGGTTCCTGAGTTATAATGGTATAGGTGACGCATACGACAAAAAAGTATTTTCCTTACCACTCAATTTATCTGGAGATAGTCAAACCGATTCCAAAAAGCTGAGGCTCGTTTGAAGCTACTATCAGCCATAAATCTAGCTCGACATTCAATTAGTTGCCACTTCTGGTTGCGTAGATCTAAAAGTATAAATGACGTAACCGACAAAACGCCTTTTTTTCTCCGTTCAATTTTCTCGAATATGGCAGAATAGGTTTTAATCAGCTTGAAGTGTTTGAAAGATACTTTTGGATTGTGAATCAAGTTCGAAGATCAATTGACTGTCAATTTTGGTTTCGGAGATTTAATGATATAAGTAACGTAACCGACAAAAGGCATTTTTTCTCATCGTTAATTTTTTTCTGGTGCTAGCTAAACTGATTTCAACAAACTGAGGCTAGTTTGAAAACTACTTTGAAGTCATTGATCAAGTTCGATACTCAATTAGTTGCCCATTCTGGTTCCGTAGATCTAAAAGTATAAATGACGTAACCGAAAAGATACTTTTACTACAAAAAAATGCTCGTTTTTTGCCGCTAAAAATCTCTGAGATATGCTGGACCATTTTCAGCGTTTGACAGCTTCTATTGAGTTATTGATAAAGTTCGAAACTCAAATGGCTGTCACTTCTGGTTCGTGAGATATAATGGTACAGGTGACGCAGACGACAAAACGCATTTTTGCTTACCACTCAATTTAACTGGAGACAGTCAAACCAATTTCAACAAACTGAGGCTCGTTTAAAGCTATTTTCAGCCATAAATCAAGCTCGACATTCAATTAGTTGCCACTTCTGGTTGCGTAGATCTAAAAGTATATATGACGTAACCGACAAAACGCTCATTTCTTCATCACTAGATTTTTTCGGCGATAGCTGCACCTAATTCAACCAGCTCAGGTTCGTTTGAATGTTACTTTTAGGTTGTGAATCAAGTTCGATGATAAAATAACTGTTAATTTAGGTTCCGAAGATTTAATGGTATAAGTGACGTAACCGTCAAAACACCTGTTTTTTCTCTTGGCTCAATTTTATCGAAGATTGCTAAACTGATTTTAACGAGTTTAGGCTCAATCGAAAGCTACTCTTAGATTATGGATCGCCCCTTTTCCGCTCAATTTTCTCGGAGATGACTGAACTGATTCCAACAAGCTTAGGCTCGTTCGAAAAATACTTTTGTTTTGTGGATAAAGTTCGAAGTTCAAACGGCTGTCACTTACGGTTCCGGTTATATAATGGTATAAATGACGTATCCGACACAACTTATTACAGTTCAATTATCTCGGATATGAATGAATCAAATTCAATAATTTTGGGTTCGTTAAAAATTAATATGGAGTCAAGTTCGAAGATTATATGCCTGACTTTTCCAGTTTCGAATAAATAATCGTATAAGTGACGTAACCGAAAAACACCCGATTTTTACTGCATAATTTTCTCGAAGTTGGCTGTACTAATTTCAATAAGCTTATACTCATTCGGAAGCTACTATTGAGTTAATGATCAAGTTCGAAGCTCAAATGGATATCACTTCTGGTTCCTGAGTTTTAATGTTATAAGTGACGCATGCGACAAAATGTAATTTTTCCGTTCATTTTTTTCGGAGAAGGCCGAATTGATCCTAATAAATTTAGTCTCGTTTGAAAAACACTCCTGGTTCGAATTGCTGTCGCTTTTGTTTGCGGAGATGTAATGGTATAAGTGACATAGCCAACAAAATACACTTTTTTCTCTTCGCAGAATTTTGTCCTAGTTTTTGCTTAACCGATTTCAACAAGCTTTGGCTCCTTTGGAACCTACTATAGGTTTATTGTCCAATAATCGTAATATTCACAAAATTTCGGTAATTCACTTATTTGAAAATGCACACACAGAAAATAAATATCTAAATGCACATATTTTGCAAAATTGCGAATAATCAAAATACTCCGAGGATTACAGAATATATATAATTATAAAATACACAAATTTCTCACAATACTTAGACACAAGATTTGAAAAAGTCCACAAAAAATAAAACAAAATTTACCAAATTCATAAGATTTACTAAATGTACTTAAAAATCCTTTAATACCCTAAATTTATAAAATTCCGAAACTTACGAAGCTCAAAATAATTCACAAAACTCTTTTTATATGTCGTTTATTTCACAAAACTCTTAAAATTTGCCATGTTTGCAAAAGTTATAGCAATTTTACAGGATATCGAGAGATCACTAAATTCCTGAATATAAAGATGTTCCGAAAATCCGCACATTTCTCAAAATTCACTTCAAATCTCCAGAATTCACTTCACATTTTTTTATTCCAATATTAACAAATTACCCTAAATTTACACAATGCATAAAATTTACAAATCACGACTTTCTTGGTAGCAAAATTCAAGCATTGCTAATACATTTTTAGTCAAACAAATCATAAAATTTTCATAATACACAAAATTTAGTACATTCATTAGATTTGCAAACCTCTTAAAATGGATAACGTTTCGAAAAATGAGAACGATATTCGTTTTCAAATTTCATTCCTGCATAAAAGCAACGGATTGGCCCAGCATCCTTCGTATTCTCCAGACCTGGCCCCCAGAGACTATTATCTATTTCAAAAGCTGAAAAGGTTTCTCCAGGAAAAGAATATTTTAGTCGAAAGAAGTTGCAGAAACGGAAGGCTTTTTTGAAGGCCTTGATAGGTACTCCTGTTTTTCTAAAAAACAGAGATTTAAAATGCTTGGGATCTAATTCATTTGATGTACTAAAACAAAAATTCTAGCTTAAGTCTGTAATCGCGCCTTTCTGGCGTCTTCTTCCGGAGATGCAGCTTTCCAGCCCGGACAAGTTGAACACACTGAGTAGCGTAACACAACGAAAACAATGGTTTGCACTGACTGCTGCCGGAGATGTATGGAGATGCGGTTCCAGAAGGGTGGCTTCCAGGCAAAAAGCATAGTCGGGACGACCGACACACAGTAGGCTATGGTGGGTGTAGGCTTAGGCATTGAGAGAAAACGGACACCCGAGAAACAGAGACCACTAAATTCGAAGTTCTATTGACCGAAAGCCGGTACCCGGGATACCGTTGGGGGAAGCTTCGTTGCTCCACACACAAATCCACGGTTGAATGCATCGGCGAAGGAATGTCCGTGACGACTAGCTCCGGGAAATGGGCTCCCATCATCATTCATCACAAAAGCCGTTGTCGTGCGAGAGTCCATTCCGTCCATACCGCGAGGGTCTCAACATTTCCAAATGTTGGCTTCTCATTTCAGATGCGAGTGTAACAACAATGACATGTGTGAGGAACAACAACAACAACAACATTAACAACGAAAACTACCACGGAATTGGAGACCCGGAGTGACGGTGCGCGGGCAGCGATGGGGGGCGGTCGTATCTTTAATGGGAAACAAACAGCCTGCGGAGAACCAGACATACTCTCGTACGGTCCATTTGATTCCCGCTGAACCGGCACCACCGTGAGCCGGACCAGTCGAAGGCTATGATGGAGGAGCTTTTTCCAGATGGCCCGTTTGTTTCTGCCATGAAATACGGCGCGGGGACAGGGGTTTTGTTTTCCGCTCGTTCCGGCATGTTTGGGTTCGATTAAAACAATGTAGCAATCTTGGAATTTGTTTGGACAAGTTAGTGATTGTGTTTTGAGAAAGAAATAATCGGAACATCGGGGTATTGTGTTCGA
>NW_026682722.1:17829-25000 GCF_030247185.1 Malaya genurostris | reverse complement strand
AATCGATGCAATTTTCAATTTAATCGATTCGCTCTCTGTATTAGTTAGTGAGTTAATATTTAAGTTCCTTTTCCCCATTACCCAATACAAGTAGGTTTACAATTTTCCCTACACAAAAATCACAGAATTGCGGAAGTAAATGATGTCTTAATGGTGATAATCAAATCATGCATATAATTGGGCTTAATAATCACCACTTGTGACTGAACACCCAATTTAAATTTTCATAATTTAAGTTTAGCTCATATATCAATAAATATTGATTGAAACTTTGACTCTTTTGAAAGTTACTTTTGGATTGTGTATCGAGTTTGAAGTATACGAGGCTGCCTGTTCCGGTTCCGAATATATATTAATATTAGCGACGTAACCAACAGAATACACTTTTTCCTCCGCTCAGTTTTATCAGAGATTTCAACAACCGTGGGCTCATTTCGAAGCTTTTATTGAGTTGTAAATCGAATCATAGATAGAACTATGAAGTTACGATTATAGATGAAGAGGCTGTCTCTTCCGGTTATGGAAACATATTCTGAAATCCGGTTCCGGAAGTATAAAGTATAGTGCGTTAGAAATGATACACCGCCACCTGAATCGACGAAACCAAGGAAGAAAAAAAAATTTTTAACTAGAGTCAAAATTGTTCCAGTTTGTAGGTCACATTTGTTGCAAACCAACTTCGACTATTCCGCTCTGCAGAATCAAGTTGCGGAAGTATTGAAAAAGGTGGTAAAAAACTACAAATAGGATCTCTCACTTTTTTCAAGATGCCCCAATCTACTATCACAAACTTATAGATTCAAAGGAAAAATGTTGCAATTTCGCACAAAATTCCTGAATTTGTTGTGGATACTACTTCCGGAACCAGAGCTACAAGGTAAACAAGATTTGTATATTTTGCTAGATATCGCCCGAACAAACTTTCCTGTATCTGTTCGATGAAGAATTTTCAGTTCCACTGTAACTATCAAACTGATCGGACGTGAATTTGCAATCTCCTATGGTGCGTTGAATTGTTTTATTCCGTTTTCAAGGTCATTCTGTTCAGTTGTGTTTATATTAGTGTAGTTGATTGATATTCCGCATTAATCCGTTTTCAAGGTCGATCACGAGCTTGTATAGAAAATCAACAAACATTTTCTGTTGGACCGTTAGCCAGCTTCGGCTGCTGCTGTTGTTTTTTGCACTCTATCGGAACGAATACCCACCGATTGACTAGGACTCCGTTTTCAAGGTCGATCACGAGCTTGTATAGAAAATCAACAAACATTTTCTGTTGGACCGTTAGCCAGCTTCGGCTGCTGCTGGAACGAATACCCACCGATTGACTAGGACCAGGCCTGGTGGTCGTTCACCGTTTGAGAGCTAAAAGCCAAGTACCGTTTTGACTTTCTCTACAGAAAGGTATTAGAAATGCTGGAATTCCGGTTATCAAACGGAGCTACGGAGACTCTTAGTGTTATATACCAATCGACTCAGCTCGACGAGATCGGAAAATGCATGTGTGTGTACGTATGTGCACCTTTTAACGAATTTTTTAACACGCAATTTTTTCAGAGATTGCTTATAAAATTTCAACAAGCATAGGCTCGTTTGAAAGCTAGCATTGATCAAGTTCGAAGATTAAATGACTGTGACCTCTGGTTCTAGGGATATGATGGTACAAATGACGTAATCGACACAACGCGTTGTTTTTTACCGTGCAAGTTTCTCGGAGATGCATGCACCGATTTTAACAAGCTTAGGCCTATTTTAAAGCTATTTTTAGGTCATTGATCAAGTTTCAAGATCAAAAAGCTGTGACTCCTGGTTCTGGAGATATGATGATATAAGTGACGTAACCGAAAAACACGCGTTTTTCTATCGCTCAACTTTCTCAGATATGGCTGAACCGTTTTTTTTAAATCGGCTTTCAAAGCTACTATTAAGCCATTGCTGGTGTTCAAAGATCAAATAGCTGTAACTTTTGGTTCCAGATATATGATGGTATATAGGTGAGGTAAGCGACAACCGACAACGCATATATATATATATATATATATATATATATATATATATATATATATATATATATATATATATATATATATATATATATATATATATATATATATATATATATATATATATATATATATATATATATATATATATATATATATATATATATATATATATATATATATATATATATATATATATATATATATATATATATATATATATATATATATATATATATCTAGAAAGGTGTTAACTTTTATTTTTGCGTTTTTGAAAATAATTTACACTTTGCTTCTTAACGCTAGCGATCCTGGAATCGAACTGAACTAACTTTATTTTCTATCTGTACCTAAGCCCTAACTACCGAGCCTTAAAGGGCTGTCTTAGCGGTTATCCTGTTGATTCGTGTTAAAGTCGTCGTTACAGCGTGGTACAACCTGGCTGGGGCGATGACTCTCGGTGACCGGATGCGCGCCGCTACGATACCTGTTGCTAGTCGGTGTTCCTTGAAGGCATGTAATATATGGTTTGATGTGTGGAACATGTGAAAGCCTTATGGTTAATAGTTGCTGATCTATCTGATCCGTGTGTTAGGTTTGTCCATAACTTCCCTCTTCTTGAATTGAACCGTCTCAGTTCAACTTATAGCGTGGGTTGTTGGATTTTGATGAAACTTTATGAAAATAGCTGTAGCTAACAAGAGCACAATGATAATGCCTCCCGCATTCAGCAGGTTGTCGTTTTGTTTTGAAATCTCCAGGTGATTTATTTGGTGACGGTTGTTAATTTGTAGATCATGTAAAATTTCTATTGGTTCCAATACCGTATTTGTTTTGTTGATCGCAACGAAATGTAATTGAAGAATGTCGGGTTTCAGGTTGAATTTGAATTTGAATTTGAAAAATTAGTCAGCCTTTCTCAAGACTATACAAAGACTGATATTAGAGTGACTAAGTGATACAAAGAGTGATATTAGAGTGACTAAGAAATTAATCAGCCTTTTTAAGGCTAGCTATTCAAAGAACTATTATTCAAAATTCCATTCATTTCAAAAATGCCTGCGTCCAACCGGAAAGGCAACAAGCCTAGGGCTAAAAATAATTCAAAACGGAATAAATCACAATCCGTTATTCAACATTTTTTTAATAACATTCTCGATCTTATAGAATCTGAATGTAAAAATAAAAGACAATGGACGGATTTCCTTTCCGTTGATCCTATGCCGTCTAACAATATTTACGAGATTCTTCCTGAATCCGATTGTAGCGAAATAGAAGAAAATTCTTCAAAAATTCCCAAAATGGACGCTTGTCGTTCTGGGAAGAAACAACAATCTATGCCACCAGTGACGGTGATGATTTCCGACTTCAAAGCATTCCGTACTGAGCTTTCTACTTTTCTCCCGGAAGTAAAAGTCTCATTTCAAATCGGACGAAGAGGAGAATGTCGAGTCTTGGTTGATGGATTGAAAGATTATGAACGTCTTATCCGATATTTGTCCGAGAAACTTCATAAATTTTATTCATATGATATAAAATCAGACAGACCCTTCAAGGCTGTCTTGAAAGGCTTATCGAATGATCAAAGTAGTGATGAAATTAAAAATGAACTAAAAGAATTGCTTGGCTTTGTCCCTTCCCAAGTAATACTTATGAAAAAAAAAGAGCGAATGGTACTTCTAAACCACGCTCTGGAATTTACCTAATACACTTCAATCGAAGTGATGTAAACAATTTGAAAACTTTAGAAAAAGTACGTTACATTTCCCACATTTATTGCGAACATTATAAACGGCATAATCGTATTACAAACTTAACGCAATGTCGTCGTTGCCAAGGCTTCGGCCATGGAACCAAAAATTGTCATATGGATATACGGTGTTTGAATTGCGGTAAATCGCATTCGAAAGACGTTTGTCCAATGAATGAAACCACTGATAAATTTTCATGTTCAAATTGCGATGGGAATCATAAATCCAATCATTTGAAATGTCCTGTCAGGGAAAAAAATTTAAACGCTCGTTCGCTTAGACAACAAGTCAAATCAACGA
Organism: Malaya genurostris; assembly: GCF_030247185.1. Classification (NCBI taxonomy): domain Eukaryota; kingdom Metazoa; phylum Arthropoda; class Insecta; order Diptera; family Culicidae; genus Malaya; species Malaya genurostris. Next base: position 20,946 of record NW_026682722.1, on the reverse strand, counting down.
CCTTAAATTTACAGAACATACCTGAAAATCAAAAAACCGTTACAAATGCCACGCCTAATTCTTCTAAGGCACTTATTTCTTCGAATTCAAAACAAAAAACAGGTACGCCTGCCAATTCCTCTTCTAACGGAAACAATTTATTGACAGGTAGATCGACCTCGTCATGATCTTCTTCTAGTTTCAGTTATGCTAGTATAACAGGTAGAAATCTACCACTTAATTCTTCTAATGTAAATAATCAAAACACAGGACCGCCTTGCAGTTCATCTTCTAACGAAAACAATTTATTAATAGGTAGATCGGCCAAATAATCTTCTTCTACCTACAAATATTCCTTCAATGCCATTCGCTTTTTTAAATGAAGTTGATTTAGGCGATATAACTGAAAATAAAATGATCTACCTATAAGATCAACTTTTTCAAATGATCATCCGAATGAATTCGACTTCATCACTTTCTGAAGCATTTCAAATCGGATGGCAATTTGCAAATAATATTATAATGAATTTAAAATTTAACAGTGATGTTAAATAATTATTTGAATATTTTAAATTGGAATGCTCGATCTTTGAAATCGAGTGAAGATGAATTTTATAATTTTCTCAAAGTTCACAAAATCCATATTGCCATTGTGACAGAAACTTTTCCTAAACCAAATGTCTAATTGAAAAGTAATCCACATTATGTGGTTCATCGATTTGACAGGTTTACTGGAATGGGTGGTGGAGTTGCCATTTTTGTCCAACGGCAAATTAAACATCGAATTTTACCTTCTTTCAATACTAAAGTTATTGAAAGCTTGGGAATCGAAGTCGAAACCATTCATGGAATTTATTTCATCGCTGGAGCATATTTGCCATTCCAATGCACCGGCGAACAATTAAATTTCTTTAGAGGCAATTTGCAAAAACTTACAAGATATCGACCGAAATTTTTCGTAATAGGGGACTTAAATGCTAAGCATGTCCAGTGGAATTGTAGGCAAAATAACAGTAATGGTAAAATACTTCATAATCAACTCTCAGCTGGTTACTTCACAGTTCTTTATCCCAGTAATCCGACTTGTTTCTCTTCCGTGAAAAACCCGTCTACAATTGATCTGGTTCTAACGGATCAAAGTCACATTTGTAGTGAACCGATGACACATGCTGACTTTGACTCAGATCATCTTCCTGTAACATTCAGACTTTCCAACTAAGCTTTAATTAATCCAATTATTCAACTATCATAGAGCTAATTGGTTGGATTACAGATCTCACATTGAAAATCATGTGGATCATGAAACTATTTTAGAAAATTTTGCGGACATCTACACAGCAATTGATAATTTGAATCATTGCATTATCGAAGCTAGAAATCTTTCAGTTCCCAAAGCTCAAACTAAATTAAATTCTCCTATCATCGATGACAATCTTCAACTGCTCATTCGGTTGAAGAATGTTCGTCGACGACAATATCAACGTTCTCGTGATCCTGCTATGAAAAACATAGTAAAGGATTTTTCTAAACCTTTCGGGAAACTTTCTAAGGTTCTTAAGAAACCTCAGAAACCAATTCCTGCTCTCAAGGAAGGAAATCAAATACATCTTACGAATGGCGAAAAAGCTCAAAAACTTGCTCAGCAGCTCGAGAGTGTCCACAATTTTAATTTGAACGTTGTGAGTCCTATTGAAAATGAAGTCTCACTGAAATATGATCATATTTCAACCCAAGTATTATCACAAAATGACATTATTGAGACGATTTTGATGAAATTGAATCAATTATTACGAAACTTAAAAACATGAAGGCTCCTGGTAATGATGGAATTTTTTATATTCTTATTAAAAATCGTCCCGATGTTGCCTTGAGACTCCTGGTTAAAATTTTCAACAAATGTTTTTCATTAGCTTACTTCCCAAACAGATGGAAAAACGCTAAAGTAATTCCTATCCTCAAACCTGATAAAAACCCAGCAGAAACATCAAGTTATCGACCAATTAGCTTATTTTCTTCTATCAGTAAACTTTTTGAAAAAAATATCTTGTTGAGGATGATGTCTCATATAAATGAGAATTCAATTTTTTTACCAGAGCAGTTTAAATTTCGTCATGAATATTCAACTACTCATTAACTTGTCAGAGTAACGAACATGATAAAAGCAAATAAATCTTCTGGGAGCTGGAGTTGCTCTTCTAGACATAGAAAAAGCATTCGACAGTGTTTGGCACAAAGGTTTAATAGCAAAAATGTCTGATTTCCAGTTTCCTATTTATTTGATCAAAATGATTCAAAATTATTTAACTGATCGTACTCTTCAGGTTATCAGAATTGTAAATCTAAATTGCTACCCGTACGAGCCGGTGTTCCACAGTGTTCGAGCGTAGCTCCAATCTTGTATAATATTTTCACCTCTGATCTTCCAAATCTACCCATTGGTTGTCAGAAATCGCTAGCCACAGGTAGAAATCTAAGAGTGATCTGCAGTCGCCTACAAAGAAGTTTAAATATTTCCAGTGATTATCTGTCAAAATGGAAAATTAAACCAAATGCAGCAAAAACGCAATTAATTATCTTTCCTCACAAGCCAAGAGCTTCTTTTCTTAAACCAAACAATAATATCATTCTCAAATTGAATGGCTTGGAATTGACATGGTCTGATCAAGCTAAATACTTAGGTTTAACGTATGACAAAAAACTCACTTTCAAGGATCACATTGAAGGAATCCAGGCAAAGTGTAATAAATATATTAAATGTTTATATCCTCTTATAAACAGAAATTCTAAGCTCTGTCTAAAAAACAAGTTGTTAATTTATAACCAAATTTTCAGACCAGCCATGCTTTATGCAGTACCAATTTGGTCGAGTTGTTGTTCCACCAGGAAGAAAACGCTTCAAAGGATTCAGAATAAAATTCTGAAAATGATTTTGAAGCGTCCTCTCTGGTTTGGTTTACAAATGAGTTACACAGACTCACAAATATAGAACCATTAGATGTAATGTCACATAATATTATATATATATATATATATATATATATATATATATATATATATATATATATATATATATATATATATATATATATATATATATATATATATATATATATATATATATATATATATATATATATA
>NW_026682722.1:0-17329 GCF_030247185.1 Malaya genurostris | reverse complement strand
ACATGATTTTTATCGTTTTGCACAGTGGAATTTTAACGCGACAACTCATGGAACAGGGTCATGTGACGGTGCTGGAGGAACTATCAAAAGAATGGCACGTCGCGCAAGTTTTCGAATGATCAATGATTGTCAAATTTCGACCGCGAATGAATTGTACGAGTGGGCTAGGAAAGCATCTTCTCTACCCAATATTTCAGTCATATACGAATGTTCGGAAGATTATGTAAAAGCAGAGAAATTTCTTAAAAAACGTTTCGAAAAATGTGCAACCATTTATGGAACACAATCGTTTCACTATGTTGAGCCGCACGGAGACAAGAAATTAAAAATGAAAGTTTTCTCTTCCCAGGACACGTTTGACGTATTGAGTTTTTGTAAACCAGAAAAACCAAATCATTGAAAAATTGCAACTGTGCAAAAGCTTAATGTCACCTGAAACGTTGCTAACACTAAACTGACAAATTGAAAAATTCACAGCTTCGAAAGTATTGATCTTTCCACTCTGAAACTTTGCCAAGATTGAGTTAAACCCTTAAGCTTTTTGTGCAACAAAAAAAAAAGAAAAAAAAAATTAGGCTCAAGTTTGAATTTGTTTTATTTGTTCCTTAATTATTAACTTTTTTCATTATATTAACTTTAAAGGTAAGGTAAAGATGCACATTTCATGTCTTGGACGAATTTTTATATCTTTATAAAATTTTTGAAAAACGGCTCATTTTTGAAAACGCGAAAGTTCAAATATCATATCTTGAAAATTCCACGTACCATATTGAAATAAAAAAAACAAGTGTCGGAAATTTTCGATTTCTTTACCGAAAAAAAAATAGTTGTATGAAAAAAAAATTTCGGTGGCTGATATACATATATATATATATATATATATATATATATATATATATATATATATATATATATATATATATATATATATATAATATATATATATATATATATATATATATATATATATATATATATATATATATATATATATATATATAAATATATATATATATATATATATATATATATATATATATATATATATATATATATATATATATATATATATATATATATATATATATATATATATATATATATATATATATATACACAACATAATACGTAACTTTTCAAACATTTATATTTTAACAGAGTTCAGATGGAAGAATGCCAAAATCTACAAACTTCGACTAAAGATGAAAAATCAGCAATCTCTCCAACGGAGCCCACCGCATCTAATAAAAGAACGAAATACAGTTCAAAAACTAGCCTCTTTGGAATAAGAAAACTCAAATCTAATTTCTCCACTCAAAATGTAAGACGACTTAGTACTGATAGCATGATCAATGGGCGATTGGACACAATCGGACGACGATTAAGTGGAGATATTAATCTGTCTTCACCAGATCCCAATCGTAATTTTGAAACATTTGGGAAACGTGAAAATGGAAATAGATATGATACATATTCTGGAAAAGAATCGAGAGCAACAAATAAAGAAAGCAAATATGACACGCTTAGCGGAAAAATTGAAAACTATGCGTCAAATGATGTAAAACTTTCAGATCTTGGTAGAAAAAACAGGAAACATAGCAGAAGAACACTATTAAAGCTAGAAACAAGTGTGAAATTTAAGAAGCATGAAAGGGAAGATGACCACAGATTGATTCCTATACACGAACGAGTTGCACTTGGTCTCGCACCTCCATGCATCATGAACGACACAAGCAGTGCTCTCCTTAGAGATCAACTACACGAAGAGCTTCGATTAAAATACAGTTCATTTGAATTCAACAGAAGCAAGGGAAATTCAAATGAACATAAGAAAGCTTTGTCACACTGCCAAGATAGAAAGGCAAACGACATAGTTTGCAAACTTCAAGAATGAAAACACTCCGAGATGCTTTTAAACGAAATATATATAACGCCAAGTAGATTGTTAGTTGAATCGAAAAAAGAGGTAACAAAATAACAAATTAAAATATAGTTTTCAACATCTTGTACTTCGTAGAAAAATTGCAGATCTCGAAACACAATGTTCAACAGTTGAAATATAAAAAAAATCTTGAGTATCACAATGAGTTGAAATTTCATTTAATTTTTTGTGTAAACAGACGAAGTAGGAGAAATATATAAATATAAATATGAATATATATATATATATATATATATATATATATATATATATATATATATATATATATATATATATATATATATATATATATATATATATATATATATATATATATATATATATATATATATATAACTATAATTATATATGTATATACAAATATTTTTCCAGGTTTCGAAAAAAACTATGGTTCACGGTTCACGTTGTTTGACAAAATAGAAAAACTCGCGCGGGAATTCAAAGTACGACTATATTTTTACTATTACATTAAAATTTATTGGTGAGACGAGCTTGACGGAATAGTTTGTCTTGCTTCCGTGATTGACTACTATCGACTGACTTGATCAGATATGATCGTATTGTACCTACCCTATTTTTTTTTATTCAATAATATAATATAATATTACCTACCCTAATGATAACGAAAGCAAGAGTATAGAGAAATAAATAAGCCGAAGTGAAGTTATATTCACCACAGCATCTTGTGCTTTGTGTTTGTAGCTAGTAGGTATCGAATCAATATTCTTTGTGCTTTTCTCTATAGAAAGGTATTAAAATTGCTGGAAAACCCAACTTTCGAAAGGAGCCTCGGAGACCCATATTGTTATATACCATTCGACTAAGTTTGACGAGACCGGAAAATGTCTGTGTGTGTATGTGTGTGTGCACTTTTCGAAGATATTTTTACCGCTCGATTTTCTCAGAGATAGCTAAACCGATTTTCTCAAACTTTGGCCCGTTTGAAAGCTATTGTTATGCCATTGATCAAGTTCGACGATCAAATGGCTGTGACTTTTGGTTCCGGAGATATGATGGTATAAGATACGTTACCGACAAAACGCGTTGTTTTTCTACCGCTTGACGTTTCATGCACTACTAATACTTTTGTTATCAATTTTTTTTTCGATTTCGGAAATATTGTGTTGGCTATGCGCCACCACAGGCGCCAAATGCGCCGATGATGTACCGTTCTCACATTGCTTGGAAACGTTCCAGTGCGACCAGTGTGCAAACAAGGATGATGTTACGATGGTGCCTCTCTTGTTCGATGGTTAGTTTGATCCCTGAACAATCTCCTCTTTAATGGATACTCGTATGGAAATCCTGCTAAGGAACGAGAATGTTGGTTTCTAGAAGTATTACAAATGATGTTATAACATAACTGCGCGTAGAGGCCCTCAACCTCCACTGTTAACAAGTCGCCTTGATTTCATTCTTACTGCAACTGTGAAATTGTTAGGAACAGGACGCAGGATAGACGAGCAGACAAGATGACTTCTAGGATGTTGTAAATTGTTGATATTTCGGTGATGCAATCGTTTTTCAAAGCCGTGTTATTTAACTGGTTTGCATTTTCTGTTGCTGTCCTTCCATATGTTCATCTTCGACTGGTGTCCCGTTGTCCTCAATTGACACAAATGTTCGAAATCGCTCTAGTGTACTCGAACATTTCGATCATCTCCGATGTGAACCTCAACAATGTGTCCCATAAGCCATCGTAGTGGTGACTGGTTATCGTCTTTGACCAGCACCATCATCCCTTCAGTAAGATTGTGTTGTTGTGTGGTCCAATTAGCACGGTTTTGTAAATTTGATAGGTTCGATGTGGACCTTTTTTTTCAAATGTTTTGTAGATATATCTCGTTGCCATCTCGAAAGAGTGTTTTCTCGCAGCTCTTGTAAAGACGGTTCTAATATCGCTGACATTGGTCGGTTTATCAGAAAGTGACCTGGTGTGAGGACATTCAAATCAGCTGGATCGGTGCTGATCGGATCTAGAGGTCGAATGTTCAAGCATCCTTGTATCTGCGTTAATAGAGTCATTTTGCTTTTGGTACCTCGTGGGTACCGATTTGTGCAGAAGTGCACATGACTGTTTTGATTATTTTACGTTTCGCATTCAGCTCATCAGTGCATTAGCAGATTATGTCGACTGCTAATGCCACCTCGCGGATCAACATAATCCGCTAAGCAGACGTAAAGTCATTGCTATTTACAATGCACTTATTTACACCGAAGTGCTACGTCTATCATGACGTCCCAGGCGAAAAAGAATTAGTTTGATCCGACCCCATTTCCAAATAAACCGCCTTTGTAATAAGACAGACGGATATCACCACTAGTAGATTCGAACATCAGTTTTGCGATGCAGGAAGCGTATTCTGAAAGAATCACAATAGTCTACATCTCGTGTGACTGGAAAAACTCCTTCGGATGTTAAATTACCCAGGACTTGTTCTTGTGGTTTTGGATTAGCACGAAAACAGCGCACACAGGTCCGTATTACCTGTCTACTCAAATTCCTCAATCGGAGTGGCCAAAACCGTTCTCGAATACTGGCATTTAAGAATTGTTTCCCAGCATGCAGAAATGTGCCATGACAGTGTGTTACTATTAAAAGTGTAAGTGGGTGGTGGTTATCTAAGATCATAGGGTGTTTCCTGCCATAGATGACGGATTCACTTCACCTTTGAGCGTCAACTAGATATGTCTTCAGTAAAGCTTTCTTGCTTAACGATTTTCACGGGTTGTAATAAAGCTTCTTCAAGTTCAGAATATAAAATGTACCCTACTCTCTTACTATTACGATTTCTACGATTATAGGAAAATCTCCGACGCAGCGCTATGACGCGAACAAAAGCTGTTAATGTTGATCGCAGCATAAAAATTTATTTCGGTGTGTAAGCACTTAACCGAGCGGCGAGAGGGGTATGTCTTTTAACGCACGAAATGTCATCTAATTAACGAGACGATTTCTTTTTTTTTAAACCGAAAAACCGCACTGTATTTTTTTCTTCTTTTCTTACTGGATTTACATTATAACGCACTGCCTTCCCTACAGCACATAATCCTGTGCCTGACCTAACTTTTACGTTAATCACTTCCACCGGTTGACCGACATTCGAGCAGTTGAACTAAGAAAAATGCCCCTATAAATGCTAACTCTTAAATGCGAAATGTTCTTCTCCGGCGTACTTACTAAAAGGTGCCCTAAACACTCCATACTGGGCATTCTTGGGTTGACTAACTAACACATATAATCAATAGACATATTTTCATTGCTATGGATATACGTGATTGCAGTGCGATCGTGTCGCTTGTGTACATAATCTATTAACGCGCTCGGTGGTACAGTTTTTACTGACGGATGCACCCGTGAGCACCGCAATAACTTTACTAATATACTATCTGTACTCGCTAGGGTATAGTGAAACATGGTTTTGTAAGATCTTTATGATATGATTTCGGCCTGATCTTGATCTATGATAAAATTAGGGCTGTTGCATGCCCCCTTACTTACTGAGATTGATGCTACCATCAAGTTGATCGCGCGGGTAGTAAATCAAAAGGTTATGTTGTCGGAATGTAAAACTTCTAGCCCTAAGATTGCCGTTACAAAAGATTAATAATTTTTCGTTTCTTTTCGTTTTCCTATTTTTTTAGACTGTTTACATATTCATTTATTACCTATTTCATTCTTCCATTTAAATATTATATGAAGTTAGCTTCCCCAACGTCACAATGCCGTAGCGTGTGCTTCCATTTCAGTCCCAGTACCACCTTGTAGTCGCTTTTGTCTGTACCATATTTGTGAGGTGATCGAACGGTTGCTAGTCTTGAACTCTGGGTGCCATGTCGTTTCCTCCATAATAACTCGTTCCTCTCGCCTGAGTTTTCATAATCAAACATCTCGGTTAATATCCTCTGGTTTGTTGACCATAGTTTAGGAATTAATCGCTGTTTTGTTTGAGGTTTTAGGTGTCATGGAAATTTCAGCATTATTCCTCACGATGTGTTGAGGCTTCTAACGTATCTTCAAAAATGTTTCGTCTGGTTTCGTGGTTGCTTTCTCGTGTTGGATTTAACAATGAACATTAAACTTTCTATACTTGTTCATGGCATTCAGTTGAGCCTTGACGATGCCCACTGAGCAAAACACGGGGTAGCACCTTATATTGGGTAACGGTGCCGACTGCGTTTACTTCCTTCTTGTCTTATTGCGTGTAAAACACGGGATAGCACTTTGGACTGTTGTGGTGCACCCGCGCATCGTCCTTAACTGTGTTGACTACGTTTACTTCCTTCTTGTCTTATTGTGTGTAAAACACGGGATAGCACTTTTGACTGTTGTGGTGCACCCGCGCATCGTCCTTAACTGTGTTGACTACGTTTACTTCCTTCTTGTCTTATTGCGTGTAAAACACGGGATAGCACTTTTGACTGTTGTGGTGCACCCGCGCGTCGTCTTCATTCATTTCGTCTGTGTTGACTGCGTTTTACTTCAATTCGTTGCTACGGTCCCCAATACCGACTCTGTACCTTCTTCCGATTTACTGGCTCTTGTGTTCATATTTCCATCTTGACATCTTGATGGGTCCACGGTTCCCTTTGTCTTTGACTTGCCACCGCATTCGACCACGCCCTCTCGTTCTCTTAGGTAGCTTTGCTATGCTATCGACATCTTTCCTTCTTGCACGACCGCGATGAATACGTTGGATGCACACGTTGGCCAGGGCTCCGATTTCTTATAGAACTAATGTCTTAATAAATTTACATGCGCAAAGTTATAAATTGTATTCAACACTCAATTGTTACTCTTTATACAATGTATTGTTTCCACTAAGTTTTTATACAAATCAAACTTTGTAAATAATTGCAGGATCGTTTTTTTTCATTTCTTTCTTTTTTTGTTGGTATTTTACTTTTATTTTATTTATGTATTTCGTCAAGCAAATGTAGACTACATAAAAATTGTTTACAATGTTCACTTACATACTACGAATTATTTCTACGACAAAGCTGAGAATTTATTTGATTTTTGACATAGTAAGGTCAAGATGTTCGCAGTATTGATTGTAATGGCGCATTATTCGATTGACTGGACTGTATTTTGCATAATTTGTTCTAGCTTGTTTTTCTAAAAATAATTTCCTGGAGCGTAGTTGACGGCTAGGTACATAAAAATTTAATCGCGATAATAATGGACCTGATTGAATGCGTTGAGAAATAATGTCGCTGATAAAATAAAGCATTGCAAAGTCGCGACGTTCTTTAAGTGTTTGTATATTGATGAGCATGCAGTGTGCTTCTATTATGGTAGAGGAAATGCTGTCCAGTTTAATTTACGAAGTGCATATAAAAGAAATTGTTTTTGAATAGATTCGATGCGTTCTTCGTGAATAATATTGTATGGATTCCATACTAGGCTGCAATATTCCAAAATAGGTCTGACATATGTAGTGTATAATAATTTAATTGTGTATGGGTCCTGAAAGTTATGACTGAAGCGTTTAATAAAGCCCAGCATGCTATTAGCTTTATTGATTATGGTATTGTAGTGTTCCACAAAAGTGAGCTTGGAGTCTAAGATTACGCCTAAATCTCTTACAATTTTACATTTTTCTACAAGTTGATTTCCTAAAAATACAGAATGGGTTTCGTTATCCTGCTGAAAGTTATTGAGTTGCATTTTTTTACATTGAGTTGAAGTAGACTTTTGCAGCACCAAATGTGGAATAGATTGATTTCGTTCTGAAATATTTACAGCGTCGTTGATATTTTTAATTTCCATGAAGAGTTTCATGTCGTCTGCATATATAAGCACAGATTTTTGAGTATGAAGGAAATGTCGTTTATATGTAAAATGAAAAGTGAGAACCCTGAGGGACGCCAGAAGTTACAGTAATTGGTTCAGACAGAATGTTTTGGAAGCGAACTACTAGTACACGATTCGTTAAGTATGATTCAAGCCACTCCAGAAGGCTATGTTCTATGCCATATTTTTGTAGTTTGTATAGAAGTAATGGTGTGTCAGTACGGTCGAAAGCTTTACTAAAGTCGGTGTAAAGAGTTTCTACGTGGCTGCCAGCGTCCATTGCGTTCAGAGTGAATGTCACAAATTCAAGGAGATTTGTTGTAGTTGAGCGGCCTTTGAAAAAGCCATGCTGTTTGTTAGTTGTTACGTTCTTCAGTTGTTGAAAAAGTTTTTCGTTTACATTTTTTTCAAATAATTTTGGAATGCAAGAGATAATGGCTATTCCACGGTAGTTCCATATGTTAGATTTTGAACCAGATTTACCATGCTTTAGGAAAAGTACATTTATTAAGTGATAAGTTAAAAAGTAGTTGTAGTGGTAGTGTGAGTTCTTCAGCTAGATTTTTTAAGAATATTGGTGGTATACTGTCAGGTCCAGGCCCTTTTGAGGTGTCTAAGTTTTTCAGTGCTTTGATTATATTGTTTGTTTTTCTCACCTTTCCGTATTGTATCGTTATTTTTCGAACTCATAAAGAAATCTATCTTTGGCAATCATTATAATATTAGCTTTCCTTTATCCTGTAAAAGTAGATCGTTTTGTTAGAGTTGTGACATGGGAAGATTGTTGCAGGTGTCCTTTTTTGTAAATCTTTAGTTTCTCTCAAATTTTTATACTTGTTTTTTTCATTGGCTTTGCAACTCGTTTCCATGCGATATTTTAGCTCATCTTACCATGAGTGCTGCTTACATATTGCTTATCTCTATCCATCGACTTGTTTTACCTTCATTTGCTCTGGTAATTGCTTTGTTCCTTCTTTCTGTTTGGTTATTGCTTTTCATCCAGGTCGAATGGTCAGTTCAATGCCGCAACTATTCCCCCTTACTTACTGAGATGTGTTTTCGGCGGTTTATATTGATCTGAAATTATACTTAGATTTATCTTTTAGATTAATTCGAACACAAATTGTAAATAAATCCGATATATATGTTAGTGTACATTATAAAGTGGTTTATTGATTATTTTTATGCTCACATATGAATTGTATTCTTTCAATATGTTTTTTTATCTTCAGTATTATTAATCAATTCCCTATTAATTTGATTTATATACTATCCCTTTATACGACCCTGTGTGATTCGTTGAGTGTTGCATTTATTTTGTCATAAATAATTTGAGATTTCAAGTAAAAACCGATTTTTAGGTTCATATTCTTGTTTCCTTACGTTTATCTCGAAGTCTTGTTTGAGTATTGCGAATTGTCACAAAGTTTTATTTAATCTTCATCCAGATGATTTGTCTAGTAATACCAATTGCCATTTCGTTCAAACAGTGCGCACTTTCTTTTCATTCTGGGGTCCGGCTCCCCTTGTCCACACACACTTGTTTCCACACTCATACTGAAGACACTCATACTGCAAAAATACATTTTAGCATAGGAATTATTTGCTGACCGACGTCGTTTTGGTATTCGTTAATCTGTCCACTAGTTTATTATATCTTTCTTATTTTGTTGTCCTCTAACGTTGTGTCGTATTCTAATTCCATCACGTCATTGTTGAATTTTATTTTCATTATGTTAGTTTAATGTCTAACTATGAATATTTGTGCTGACCTAATGTTTATCATGTCAGTTTATTTTGAATTCATAAAAACTATGAAAAAAATCCCGTTTAAGTATCCCCTTTTAGTTATATCCCATCATCCTTTTACTACTACTTGATATTGTTTCCCTTGTATTAAGTTTGCTTTCCATTGTAAGCAAAAATGTTTCTCATAATTCTCCCTTTTGTGATGTTTTATTGTTATCTTTTTACTGTTATTGTGGAATATTTTTTTTACATAACATTTTTTCGTAATCCATAGATCAATCCAAGTTGATTTTAAGTTCTTCATTTGGTTTTCATATTGCATACTCAGTTAACATCTTGACAACATTGATTTTGTTTTAATCCCGTTTTTTATGATGTTTTTTTTCTGTTTTTGTAACGCATCATAGCCATAATGTTGGTTTGTAGCTTTAAGTTTTCCCATTCTTTTCTAAATACCTGTATATTTTTTTACGTATCCTAGTTTTTTAAAACGGATTATTTCTCCTTTCATACTTTTATCCCCGATTAATTCTTTGTTTTGTTCGTGTTGATATCTAGTTGTACACTTTTAAATAATTTTTGTCCGTTTTACATTAACTTATCTACACTTTTATGTTGCATATTCAAACAATATCGCTTTGTAGAATATATTTTTCGCTAATAATTTTCATGTTTTGTTAACTTGAATTTCATCTAGATTTTGTGTTCCAAAATCTCATACTTGGTTTAAAAGTCTTCCTTTTGTTACACCTTCTCATGACTAGTAAACTTCAATTCGATCTTTATCCTATTATTTACATTAACTTATTAACTTCGTTTATTATTATGTTGGATTAAAGGTTATCTTCTCAGTTAAAATTATGTTTACATTTATATTTAAAATCTTTCGAGTGATTACGAGTTTTTTTTTATAATTCATCGATCATTCGGTATATCTTTTCAATCGATTATTGTGGATCTTCTCAAGCCTGTTTCCATTTTTAATTGTAGTTGTTTGTTCACTAGGTAGAGCGACTACTTCATGTAGTCCTCTCCAAAATGATTCTAATTTCTGTCCTGCGCCTGAGGGATTTGGGCTTTGACTAACACTAAGTCCGCCCACATTGCACAGTGGTTCAAAAGCGCAAATTTACGCTCTTAATTGATAACTCATAGGATCGTGGTTTTTGAGGTACAGTATCTTCAGCAAAGTTGCTCAGAATGATAGACGCCATCTTTTGGCAAATTTTATTTATGTGATTAATCCCCCTAAAAGTGATATAAACATTTTATTTTAGCTCAGAACCAACATAAGGGCTAAGTTACTTCGACAAAGTTGTGCAGAAAGTTATTTCAAACAAGTTTGCTGAAGGTACTATTCCCGTAACTTGAGTGTAATTCAAGATATAATGTATTATCTGAAAAGGATGTCCAAAAACCAGTTTTTGTAAGAAAACATATATATTTTCAATTTATATGAGTTTTTCATGTTATACAAAGTTTTCCATCTTTAAAAACTACACAACTTTCTCGAACATACTATGCTGCTATCATTTCAGTTAAATGAAATAGAGCAATTTTTCATATTTTTTTGATATAAAATTCTAACTTGGCTATTATCAAAAGGCGCAGGAAGATGCAGATGAGACTACTTACATATTAAACTACTTCAAAAGAGCTTTCATACCGTGGTTGAATTACTCGTCTGCGATCGTCTGCAGGCGAGATATGTTCTTTTCAAATATCCTTGTCCTTGACATTTTCAATGATAAGGTTCATTGTATTTCAGATCAGATTTCAATATATATTCATTACTGTGGTACTTGCCACAAAATATTATTTTTTTGTGCACATTGAAGTCTATAAATTGAATAGTTTAATAACTGTTTCGTCACGACTTTTAAAAAAGTCATCATCAAATCGAATTAAGTTATGTCGTCTTCTGGTAGAGAAAAGTATGATCAAAACTCATTTTTTAGTTATTTGTATTTATTTTATGATAGCTGGCAATGTTCTTAACCAGCTAAAAGACTCTTAGCATCGTTCGACAGATTCTTCTTGAACTGTTTTGGCCATTTACGAATATTTGTAACCAAAGGATCCAATGAAACTAATTACCAATTCATGGGATCCCGATTCGCAAGTGATCTGGATTGCTCGCGTGCATAATACTCCCGACATCTGTATAAAAGAAACTTCTTAATCATTATGAACAGTACAATATAGCAAGCGTTTATCGATCTCCACTTTAATTGATGAATAGAAGATATTTATCCACAGAGCTTTTCTATAGAAAAAACTTACCAAAAAATGACTTTTTCCAAAGTCGTGGCTGCTTATCTCACTTTGAAAAAACGTCGGACAGTTACTTTAAAAAAACCGTCTGTAATTATTACTAAACTTTTCTATTTGTAGACTTCGATGTCCATGAAAACCTTTTATTGTAAGAGTTTCCATGGTAATGAATATATACTGAAATCTGATCTGAAATACAATGAACCGTATCATTGAAAATGTCAAGGACAGGGATATTTGAAAAGAACATATCTCGCCTGCAGACGATCGCAGACGAGTAATTCAACCACGGTATGAAAGCTCCTTTTATTTAAAAAAATATGAAAAATTGCTATATTTCATTAAACTGAAATGATAGCAGCATAGTATGTTCGAGAAAGTTGTGTAGTTTTTAAAGATGAAAAACTTTGTATAACATGAAAAACTCATATAAATTGAAAATATATATGTTTTCTTACAAAAACTGGTTTTGGACACCCTTTTCAGAAAATACATTATATCTTGAATTATACTTAAGTTACGGGAATAGTACCTTGAGCAAACTTGTTTGAAATAACTTTCTGCACAACTTTGTCGAAGTAACTTAGCCCCTATGTTGGCCCTGAGCTAAAATAAAATGTTTATATCACTTTTAGGGGGATTAATCACATGAATAAAATTTACCAAAAGATGGCGTCTATCATTCTGAGCAACTTTGCTGAAGATACTGTACCTCAAAAACCACGATCCTATGAGTTATCAATTAAGAGCGTTAATTTCGCTTTTGAACCACTGTGCATTGGTTGCCATTCGTTCGAGTTTTTATCATACACCTCCTTACGTTTTTCTTTTAACTTAATTAAATTTTCTCGTGCTTGATGATGCAACCGCTTGAATGTAGATCGCATTTCATTCACATAATCTTCGTAGTACATTCCATCATTGTTATATTTATGAATTGAATTAGGAATATTCGCTCGTTTCCCATGTAATAACTCAAACGGAGTGTAACCCGTTGATGCGTTAATCGTAGTATTATATTCAAATGTAAAAAATGGTAAAAGTTGGTCCCATATTCTAGGATCGTTACCCACATATTGTCTAAGATATGTTTTCAATTCTCTATTATATCTTTCGACGAGGTTTGCCTGCGGATGATATGTACTAGTAGTAATTTTCTTAATTTTTAAAATTTTACGGATATTTTTCATTATTAACTAACGAAATTGGATCCATTATCCGTTACTAATTCAGCGGGTGTCCCAAATCTACATATATAATTATCTACAAAAGTTTGAGCAACTGTGGAACTCTCTTGATTTTCCATCGGTGCTACAACTAAATATCTAGTCAGATCGTCCTGCACAACAAGGCCGTATTTGTTACCCCAGTCAGACTCTGGGAGTAATACTATATCCATGCACAGTTTCTCGAATGGTTCCAACGATGTGGTAGTAATTTTCATTGGAATGTTCTGGAATTGCGAATATTGTTCCATTCAAATAGTCTTTTAAACAGTGTGGTAAAACTACCAGTTCGGCTAGTTCTTTATATGCTGATATACTGTTTATTTATGTAACAATTGTTGTCGGATTTAGCTGCGCTTTTTGACACCATCTTTTGCTTTTGTTTACTATCACAAACTACTTTGTTTCTTTCATTATTCATGCGGTTTGATATTTCAATGTTGATGTCGTTATTTGCAGCACGCGTTCCATAATTCTCAGCTCTGTTGGAATTTTCTTTTTCCGATATTGGAATATATTCTGTTTTATTGTACACGTTTGGTATTGCATTGGACATCTGCTATATGTTTTAAAAATCAATTTCAACTTGACTGAAAATGTCTAAAAAAATGCGATATTTTCACAGAAATTTCAGAATATTAGAAGTTTTCAAAGAATACTAAATACAACTAATCAATTTTGTACACCAATCGATTGATTTTGTTACCAGCTATAATGTACGGGGAAAAAAATTTCAAATTTACTTAAAAAAATTAAATCTGTTTGACACTTAGCATGACATTCATACCGTACTTCTAGGCATTGTTGATCATTAATCGATTAAATATTGCTTCAATTGAAATTCTATCATATTTACTGAAAACCTCTAGAAATTTTGTATTTTATAGAAATTTTTAAATCGTAGTTTTTTGTGACTCAGCTAAGCGCTCATTCAAGATTGTTCGTGTACCAACCGACTAAATTTACTTTCAGCTAAAATTTCAAGAATTTAGGTTTTATATTTACCACAAATCTAAAAAAAATCAATACTTTCACAAAAATCTCAAAAAATCTACATTTCGTGTAAGTTTTTGAATATAATATATTGAAATTTGGTATAAGCTAAAATTTGATGAAAAAAAAATTCTATATACTAAAAATCTAATAATACCTCGATATTTTTACTTACATTTTCAAATCTTGACATTCTTAGGGCCGGGCCCGTACCCAGGATTTCGTTTCGGGAGGGGCCTATTTTCAACAGACACTTTAAACTTTTCCACTGGAACTGTTACTGTATTACATTTCTTTACGTTTACTGTATTGTTATTTCTGTAACACATGTCTGAGATCGTCTAAATAATTATATTTCTGTTTTTGATTTCGGGAGGGGTCAGGGCCCCGCGGGCCTCCCCCTCTGGGTACGTGACTGCTAGGAACTTAACGAAGAATGCAAAGAAAACATACAAGCATTTGTGTTCATCAATCTATTGAACTCAGAAACACTTAAAATTACGAACATCAAAACAAACACCGCCTGGATATTTCGTAGAGTTTTCAGAAGAAGTAACTCAACAAATTTGCCAAGAAGCGATCTGCGAAAAATTTAAAATGAATTTTTGATTATATACAACTTGATATATTGATGTTAAGTCTGATCCGCTCCTGTATATGCTGTCAAGCTGCTACGCGTATAATTGAGCCACAGCCACTATTTACCTTTTTTATATATATAAAAAATAGGTATAGGTGTTGTCAACAAAGAGGTCGAGATCTCAGAGATGGCTGGAGGTCTCCCCGTCACCCAGAACGCTATTGAATGGTTTTGAGATCGGATGTTTATTTTTTGAGTTATACGAAGTTTTATGTCAAAATTTTGTTTATTGACAGTATCTGTCACAATTGACCTTGAAAACAGAATATGTTTTCAGACTTAGATGCCGCACGGTAATAGCTATCCAACAAGCCAAAGATTGTTAAAATCCGTCCATTTTTAACGGCGATATCAAAATTTTGGTGTAAGCGACTTTTCCCCCATATTCCAGCAGTAGAAGTTTTGAGCGCTGTCTAGCAAAGAAATGCTTGGGAGCTACATAAAACACGATTTTTTATACTGTTACATACATTTGTTTCTGAGTATAAAAAAGACTGTGTACAGCATGATATTTTACATCGGACCGATTTTAGCACGATTCGGTTTTTGGCAACATAATCGTTCGAATATGCCATATGTAAACCAGATGATGGCATCATTTTCGAGTTGAAAGGAATTCCATAATTATATTGATTTAAACTATTAACAGCAATAAATGCTGGAAAAACATAACAGCCATATACCATTCGATTCAGTTCGTCGAGTTCAGCAAATGCGTGTGTGACAAATAATTTCACTCAATTTTTTTTCGGAGATGACTCAACCGTTTTCTACAAACTCAGATTCATATGAAAAGTCATATATTCCCAAACGAGGTTCCTGAATTATGTTTGGTTCCGACATCTGGTTCCGGAACTGCAGGATGATATGTGAAACGTAATTAAAACTGTGTAACTCATTTTTCTCGTAGATGGCTGAACCGATCTAAGATTCAAATGAAATCTAAGAATCATCTAAGATTCTAAGATCTTCAAATTCAAAGTTTTAAGATTCTATAAAACATCTTGTTTTTCAGTCAGATCCAACTTCCGGTTTCGGAGATACAGGGTGATTAGTATAAAAATGTCTATTTCACATAAATTAATCAGGTTTATTGGGTTAGCAGATTTGGATAGTCGATAATCAAACTTATTTCATTTTTGGTTGTATTCAGTTTTCGTTTCGGAAGGCACCCAAAAATTTAATTCGCACTACGATTCCTCAAAGATGTCTACATTGATTTTCAAACATTTTGAAACAAATGTAAATTTTACAGCTACTCAGGTGAATTTGTCTGACTTCGGCTACACCGAATTTCGAGTTCCGGTTCCAGTATCGAATCGTTTCTCAAAACTCAATCGTTTTCTCAAAAAAAACCAAATCGAATTTCAGAAACAAAAGTTCAAATTAAAATAAATCCAGTTTTATCCAATTCTGACTTCCGATTCTGGAATTGTAGGATGATTAATTTTTAAAATTCAAAGCGATATAGAAGATGACAATCCCGAAAAGCTTTAAAGTTTGACGAATCGGTTTAGGTTATGCTGATTCCTGAATACCAGTTCTGGAAGTACCTTAAATTACCCTAAACTCTAAAGTGGAACTTACTTCAGCATCTTACGGAATATTCAATCGATTGTCACACGTTTAGATTCAAATTCGATCCGATTTACAGTTTCGACATTACAGAGTAATGAGTGATTAACATCTCAAATTGCCAATGAATACAACGGATATTAGAATAATGTCATGAAAACTGAAACACCGAAGAATATTCATGCAAAAAACACATGCGGATTGATAAAAAAAAGGTATCATCTCACTGCTAGGTGGATTGAGCACGTTTTTTGTCAATGTATACATATTGCAACCAGGTAATAGTCCGAACTTAATGCTAATGCTAATTGCGGTGAAAATATGAATTTTTTAATTTTTTTTACAAGAAAACGAAATTATTTCACTCTACAGTTTTTACCAGATTCAGAGTTCAATCGAGTTCAATATAATTTTCTAAAAATTTTAGCTAATACCAATTTCAATCTACATAAAAGATCATACATGTTTGTTTTACATTTTAATATATTAAATTCCAAAACTTACACGAAAATGTAGATTTTTTGAGATTTTGATGTAATTATAAGCTTCTACTATTAAAATTTTACACGTTGCTAAGTTCATTGAGTTGGTAAGTAAAATTAGACGTGCACTTACGTGAAATCCACGTAAGGGCCTACAACTTCTTCAATTTTTAAAATCTTCTGTGATATCATCGATTTTTTAGATTTGTGGTAAATATAAAACATAAATTCTTGAAATTTTAGCTGAAAGTAAATTTAGTCGGTGAGAGCTGTAGTAAGTTCACTGAAAATGGGGAGTTCAGTATAAAATTTATTCGACGAGAAACGATGCTTCTTGACAAATACCGATAATACTTTTATAACAATGTAGATTATAAGGTTGTTTGTATAGCAGGTGCACCAAACATGAGAAGCGTAAGGTAAAATTGATCGAATTTTACGGAAAACATAACAACATAAAACTGTCCCAATTTGACGAGGATACCATAAATATTATGATTATTGTGAGATCTGAGATGGGACACTGATCGTGAACAATCTGAACATGTACGGAGTATTGTTTGATCGGGTTGCCGTCATAGTTATGTTTCACTACAATCAGAGTATTTCACTAAGCTGGACAACTTCGAGAATTTTTTTCGGACTTATCTT
>NW_026682721.1:23036-25000 GCF_030247185.1 Malaya genurostris | reverse complement strand
CAAGTGTCTTGAGCAAAACACCACCTGGCTGGAGGCAAGTGAAAGTTATCGCCATTCCTAAGCTTCCAATCCCAACTCATATAGACCCATTGTCATGTTGTCCTGCATCATAAAATTGTTCAAAAAAATTATTCTTTGGCGTCTCTTGGGTCGAGACGAACGGCTTGTCATCAGATACTCAGTTTGGTTTCGATAGAAATAAAGGGACGAATGAGTGTCTTGCATTACTTTCGTCTGACATACAAATTGCCTTCGTTTAAAAACAACAAATGGCATCTGTATTTTAGACATAAAAGGAGCATTTGATTCAGTTTCCATTGATGTTCTTTTAGACAAGCTCCATCAACATGAACTTCCAGCGGTTATAAATACTTATTTGCACAACCTTTTGTCAGAGAAGCGCATGCATTTTTCACATGGTCTCCCGCAAGGCTCATGTCTCAGTCCGCTCCTCTATAATTTTTAGTGTACGACATTGATAGCTGTCTAGTAACCCCATGCACAGAATGATCCAAAAGTAGTGTAGTGTAGTGTAGTTTTATTTCAAATGCACCTGGGGAGGGCACATTAGATATCTGATAACAAAATACCAACAAAGAGTAGATTTTCTTCGAACAATTTAAGGATCTTGCTGGGGTGCTCTAATAAAATTGTATCATACAACACAGATGTCACAGGATATCAACCCTTCGAGATATATTCCTATCCGTGTCAGCCTCCTAAATGTCCCTGACTCAACTTTAATTTTCGACACATCCATGCACCGCGATGTGCGTGGAAACCCGGATCAGCTACGCTCGATGGAAATATCAAAAATATTTTCAAGTAAGTTCAGGCATACTGACTCTGAGCAAATGTTTTACAGGGACGGATCACGAATTGAAGAAACTACTGGGTTTGATATGTTCAACAATAATGTTTTGGTCTCATTTATGCTTCAAGAACCTGCATCTGTTTATATAGCAGAGTTAGCAGCAGTTCATTATAGTTTGAGTGTAATCGTCACATTATCTCCAAACCATAATTTCCTCTTCACAGATAGTCTAAGTGCAATTGAAGCCATTCGATCAAACATGGCTGGCAAGAATGAATTGTTTTTTTTTGGGAATAATAAGACACCACCTGAACGACATATTGAATAATAATCACAAAAGTCTGGCTCCCGGCTCATTGCTCCATTCATGGCAACGAAAGAGCCGATATTTTAACTAAACGTGGTGCTACTGAGGGTGAAACTTATGAGCGACCGATTACTTTCAACGAATTCTATAGCACGTCTCGCCTAAGAACACTTCCAGGCTGGAAAGCTTCTTGCAATAGAGATGATCTGAGTCGGTGGATGCACTCAATAATCCCTAAAATGTCGACAAAGGCATGGTTCAGGGGGCTGGATGTGAGTAAAGACTTCATTCGTGTGATGTCGACTCATGACCAATCATTACACGTTAGATGCACATATCCTTCGAATTGGACTTTCCGAGACTAATCATTGTGCTTGTGGAAAAGGTTACCGCGATATTGATCATGCCGTTTGGACATGCGTGGAGTATCGCGAGGTCTCAACTAATGAATTCCTTGCGTACACTCAAAGTAGACTATCCAATGTCCCAGTTCGCTTGGCATCCATTATGTGAACTACATGTGGCTTTTGTACTAATATTAGTGCTCGGGAAAAATTTTCCTGTCGAAATTTGTAGCGCTAGAATTCACAGCATTCGCCATATAAATTCGCGCGCTTTCACAGCTTCGCTTAAACTTTGAATAATCGATCAGAGCGACGTTATCATCAAAAATACATGGTATTATTTATTTAAATAGATGCATAGATATATTTCGAATAAACAGTCGCTTTCAAAGAAAATAAGTATCATTTCATTACACAATGTTAAAAAAAACCTACTATTTCACCAGTAATGTCGCGAAATGATTTTTTAGATGCAATAATATTTGTGATTGAAACAAAA
>NW_026682721.1:0-22536 GCF_030247185.1 Malaya genurostris | reverse complement strand
GAATAATTTTTTTTCAAAAACTTGTGTAAATTTGGAATTTGAAAATAAGGAGCTCATAGCCGCCTCGTACTCGACTGTTCATTGCGATCGACTTCTAACACAATTTCCACGATTCGAACACTCCTCACACCATTTCCACACGCATTCAGCGACCTCAAATTAAATTTAACATTAGGACATTAAAATATTCAAACTATTAGGGTATGGAAGCAGGGCCGGTGAAACATGTAAAACTCAGGTGGGTAGTTGTTCATACCGGGGGAAACGACCCACTATTTTAAAGTACACTAAAACCTCAATTTACGCGAACTTAATTTACGCGAATTCAATTTACCCGACTTTTTTCACGCGCTTTATTCGAAATAACGCGATTTAAAAAAACCTGTTTTAATCCACCTAGTGGTGTAATGATGCCTTTCTCATGTACATACAATATTGTGGTATTCTATTCAAAATTTTTCTCTTCGATTTTTGAACGAAACCAAGAGATTGTTTGTGCATAAAATACAGAATAAAACAGTGCTTTGATTGCTTAAGTCATCCTTAAGAAAACGAAGTGGGTTCACTATAATATGCACTTCCGGCACCGGAACCCGAGAACCGGTATAATCAAAGTCGGTTCGTACGGCACTCTAAATTACGATTTCAATGTTTGTTGCATCCGAAAATATTTTGAGTAACGGTGTACAATATTGAACACACTTTACCCTATAACTCCGGAACCGGAAGTCGGATCCAGATGAAATTCAGGAATTCCGTATGGGACCACGACACCTTTCATTTAAATCTAAGTTTGTCAAAATCGGTTCAGCCATCTCCGAGAAAACCTAGTGAAATTATTTGACACATACACACACAGACATTGATCAGCTCGATGAACTGAGTCGAATGGTACATGACACTTGGCCCTCCGGGCTAATTTTTACTAGTCGGTTTTTCAAGTGATTGCATAACCTTTCTATATGAGAAAGGCAAAAAATTAAGGAAATTTCAATTAATATAATTACAAAACAATCCTCCATGCTTCAGGAAATTGAACATTATAAAATGTACATGTTTAATTTCAAATAATCTAAATAAAAGCGTGGGCATCCAAGAATTATCTGGAAAACAAATTCTTAATTCTCTTATTGTACATAATCGCTTTTATATAACTACTAGCAGATCCGTCGAACTTCGTCTCGCCTGAAATTATTTTTTTGAATTTATGTTTTCGGACAGCAAAGTTGTTGAACGTTAATGTTACTTTCCATTATTTTACTGATTACTTGGCTTACAATAAACGAATTACGAAAAATTCATATCCAACACATTAACTTCGTCCCGAAGAAAAAATATCATCAGGAATTATTGTGGATATGCTCAATGATTTTGTTACGCAAAAACTAAACAAATGCACCGATTGCCATCTCATCCTTCGAGTCAGTGTATTGAACAGAGATTGTTGATCTATCTCAAACTAAAGGTTTGACATATGGGATGATGGATTGGATTGAATCATATCTGACTGGTCGTAGTACAACCGTGAAAATTGGCGACTGCGTTACTCCATCATTCATCGTGCGCTCTGGCGTTCCTCAGGGAAGCCATCTAGGACCATTCATATTTCTGTTATATCTAAATGATCTGAATTTCGCATTGCAATGTATTAAGCTATCATTCGCCGACGATTTCAACCTGTTTCATCTCATCAAAGATCTGAAAGACTCAAATTTCTTGCAGTCACAGTTGGATGTATTTTCAAACTGGTGCAACGTCAACAGAATGGTTATGAACGCCTCTAAATGCTCCGTTATCCCCTTCTCTCGTAAACGAACCGCGACCACTATTTCGTAAGCTGTACTAAAACGGGAGACATCTATTAAGGATCTAGGAGTGTTATTGGATTCAAAACATAGTTTTAAAGACCACAAAGAATATACCCTCTCTAAGGCATTAAAGATGCTAGGTTTCATCTTTCGCATCTCAAAAAATTTGAATAACATATACGGCCTGAAATCATTATATTGCGCTCTAGTTCGCTCTACACTGGAGTATGCTGTTGTTGTTTGGGCACCATATTATAAAACTGATAAGTTGCGCATTGAAGCTGTCCAACGCAAGTTCATTCGTTTTGCTTTGCGTCGCCTGACCTGGAGAGATCCATTGAATCTCCCAAGCTACGAAAATCAATGTAGGCTCGTACACCTGGATTTGCTATCTGTCCGTGATACACAAAAAGCTGTTTTCGTCGCGGACCTCATCCAATCTCGAATTGATTGTGCAGATCTCCTACAACAGCTAAATTTTGACATTCATCGGCGTAATTTGCGGTTTAATCCCTTTCTCAGAATTCCTCGTGCTAGAACTAACTATGGCTTTAACGAACCATTTTCGAGTATGTGTCACGTATTCAATACTTGCTCTGATGAATTTGATTTAAATTTATTAAATTTATTTTAAAACCCGTTATCTCCGAATCTTTTCCCGCTAGTGTTATTTAGATAATTAGACGATATCAATAGTTGTTAGTTAGCTTTGTAGTTTAAATAAGGGTAATTTAAGATTTCGTTATGTATCAGTTGGACAAATGTTATCTGTTGATACAAAGATGAGAAGGTTTTATGCCTGCTGGAGAAGGAGAATAAAAATCTCAGCACCAGCGTGCTTTTCCCTTGCTCCTAAATAAACAAATAAACGAATAAACAGATGGATGAAAAAGAGATGACCAAGATAAATACTTTAAATTGACCCCACAAATTTACAAAAGCATCCCTAGGGGATTGTTGTTTATCATTGAATATTAAGACTTATTTGTACTGAAGACGTTTAAACTTTAATAGCAAATCCTTAGGGATTATCGAAAGTAATAAACTAATTTTGAACGGTTGTCCATAACCTACTTCACCGCTACTGATATTTCTTAGTCGTGTTTGATGAATGTTCGTAGCAGGATAATGACAGGATCAATTCCTGGACATTCGAAAGTTCAAATTACCTTTTTATCAAATATTGTGACCATTAACTTTGACATGAACGCTGGATTCGTTCAACAATTGTATCAAAAGGCCTCTCATTCGTCGAGCCACCACATCGTTTTGCTTAGTATTCAGTCCTGAGAATCAATATTCTGGTCTATCGGAGTGAAGATGAGGAGTGATCATACCAGTATTCTCCTTATCATTAAAGCCAGTGTACAAAACAGCAGATCTGACAACTAATGGTTCTTACATGCCACGATTTCTCCTTCAGATATGATATTCATGATTCGCATAAGGTAATCGTCAAGTAATTAAAAGTTCGGAAAATTAAATGATTTGGCTTAAGCAGCTTACAAATCTGTATGAAATGTTCAAAACGACGAATGTAACAATGAGAGATTCTCTTTGTTTACTTTCTCTTTGGATTATTACGGTACTCTTAGCAATCCTTCACTCCAATTATTTACCGATAAAAATAACTAAAGCTATCATCTTTGAATCTGCATTGAATAAATTACCGACAAAAAGCAGGAATGTTTCGCATTAATGAAAGAGAAAGTAAACAAAGAGAATCTCTCATTGTTACATTGTTTTAAACATTTCATACAGAAATGTCATGAATAGCATCCTAAGCAGACCGTTTTGAAGTAAACCGCTCTTGAAAACTTACCCGAATCGGCTGAAAAAACTTCAGCATGCTAAATGCCAGGAAAATATTTTCATCTGAACTCATTATTTCAACAGCAGAATCCTTTCATTGACGCGTAAAAAAATCGTTACATTATTTGATTTGTTCAACTCACGCCCACGATGGCCAACATTATTCATCTAACTACATCTACTATACCTAAAACAGTCATGTGCATTCTACCATAAGGTCATTTGGCAAGTAATGATTTTGGTACCCTATTAGGCACGTGTTTCCAAATGACGAATCAATTATGCATGTAAAATCTCCACCCAAAAGTACTCGTTGCGCGCCAAACGATTTTCCAACGATCTAGTATTCTTTTCTTCAACGGGAAGTTCTCCTAAATTTTTTGATGTGCGAACCCGGTGGGGGTAAAAACTGATCAAACAAAAAAAGAATCATTTAAATCCGTCCATCCGTTCTTACGTGATGCGATTACAGAGAATGATCTCTGCATTTATATATATATATATATATATATATATATATATATATATATATATATATATATATATATATATATATATATATATATATATATATATATATATATATATATATATATATATATATATATATACATATATATATATATATATATATATATATATATATATATATATATATATATATATATATATATATATATATATATATATATATATATATAGATTAATGGCGGTATGTACCCGTAGTACTATTTACAGAAAATTGACATACTGTGATAAGATCTGTAGAAGAACTTGCTCATTCAAAACTTCCTCGGAAAAGGCCTTAAGGTCTACCAACGTAACCGATGATCCAGCCGAAAACTTTCTGGAGTCTAGGCCTTAAGATCTACCAGTGTAACAAAGTGCATTAACGAACTTATCGTTCTCGGTCTGCTGAATGCTCGTATTGACCTTAAGATCTGTTTTCACTGAAGTTCTTGGACGACTGGGAACCTACCTGGAACAGTTAAAAATAAACAAGTAAACAATGTGTAGCTCAAAAGTATGAACTACAAACAAAAAATGTATTAGCCGTTGTAGTTCTTGTTGTGACACAGTGTAGTTCCTAAGGACAGTACCCCAAGTAGTTCTTGGAACTTGGAACATCTCTTAAGCATTTCCATAGTCACAGAACATACTCAGAAGGTCCTCAGGCGCTAAAGCATTGGACGTAGTAGGATTGTTCATGCTATTTACACTAAAATCAAATGAAATTTGAAGAACCTTTTTTTACCCGAAAAATTTGAAATAACGTGATGTTTTATTTAATTTACGCCAAATTTTATGTACGCACCCCCGACTCTGCTCGTAAATTGAGGTTCCAGTGTACTCCTTTATTCTAACGGAAATTATATTTATCCCTTAAAAGTGCAAGGTCGTTTTTTCTGCTTAATGCTTTGTTTCTATAAAACATTGCATGTAACGAAGGGCTACCTAGCTAGTTTCAATACAAAGGCAACAGACTTTCGTGATCCGTTTTAACTTATTCGTGTCTGCGAATTTTCGAAATTTCTCATTTTTCGAAGTACCAACCTTCAGAGAACATGTGGCAAATTTTCACATCAATAGCATAACAAACACTGAATATAAGTGACGTTACATATAAGCGATGTTACAAATTCATTTATGAAAAATGGAAATAACGAAAACATTGCTTTTTAAAGGGAAAAATCAGCGCAAGCCAAGCACCAGCTTGAGAAGTATTTCCCTCACTCGGATCCATTAAAAAATAAAGGCTTGTGGTGTTCTGATTTTGAACGTGGCCAAATGAAACAGTCAACCGGAAAAAATTAAGCAAGTTTTCATAAAGTTCATTAGATTAGATGTGTTGAGATGGTTAGCACATAAACTGGAAGTTCTTTTACGATCTTGTACGAAAATATATTTTCCAAATGGATGCCGCATTCGCTCACAAAGCGTTTGTATGAAAAGTCACCCAAAAACGTACCAGGTAATTGAACAATCATGGCGTCTGTTTTTTAGATGCTCGAGATATCATTAACATCGACTACCTTGAGCTAGAAAGTACCTTCAAAAGTGATCATTACGTTGATTTATTGATGCGTTTGAAGTGCGAAATCGTAAAAAACGGCCTCATAAGATGAACCAAAAAGTCACCGTTAACCAAGACAATACATCGTGACATAAGTCACGATGAATGAAAATATTAAAAGAATTGGGCTCCAATCTGTTTCCTCACCCACCTTATTCACAATAACCTAGGGGGCTGCTTGTCCTTTACTGATCAGAAAAAGACACGCAAATGAAAAATATTTGGCTCGAACGAGTCAGTCATCACTACAACTGAAGTCAATATTCAGGTCATTGACAAATAATTCTATAAGGATGGAATCTATTCGATACAGAATCTTGCTTTGTAGTAATTTTATTAAATGCGAACGCACTCATTGAAAGCCAGAAATCTTATGAAAACCGTGTACAGACGAAACTGTCTTATTTGCTAAAGGAACCCATGACAATGATTTTCGTTCCTAACTGAAGTTCCAATCACCAATTATCTGAAATATACGTAGAAATATTTTCAAGCAGTTTGTGTAATGATATTGAAAATCAATTCAAAATGATTGAGATATTAATGTTCAAAACCTGTTTGTACGGTATTATTTTCTGTATTTTGAATTTGCACAGCGGTGTAGAAAACATTAACGTAGTCCTACGTCAAAAGATTTTGAGTGATTTATTTATTTATTTATGTGAAAATATAGAAGCTGACACGAGACAAGTACCTTAGTATCTTAGCTTTCACTTTATACCAAAGGAGTCGAGCTTACCCCGGTGACCAATTAGCACATACTAATGTCGCATTATGACAGCAAACAATCAACAATTGGCATTTCAATCGCACTTGAGACTGAATTAAGGCCGACTTTGGCAAAATATACGGCTGTTCAAAGATGGTGCTTATTTATGGCTGGTGTGCATTCCGAAAGCTGAATTCTAATTAATTTACAACAGACGAGCTTTCAGCTTGCAGATATTGAGCTATAAGCATTTTTGGTGCTCATAAAAGACTATTTTAATGCTATTATTAGTGCTTACTGGTTACATGGGTAAACATCTGCCAGAAAAATTCCGATATAGCACTTCTACCATTCACTATTAGATTCGTCAAAGCTACCAGAAGTTGTTACTTTCTACTGCATTCTTTTTTTTCCGGTTCGGATAGTAATAGGGTAAAAGACCTTTATCGGTACTTTCCGGTATATCGGAGTGGTTAAACATTGATGAGATGCTTAAGCTCAGCTGGAAGGGGAAAGTTAAGTTACTAAAAGATTTCTGCTTGCTCAAATGATCCTTGTCAAGTCTCATCTTAATAAATATATTGTTAAAAAAATTCACATCCTTGCTCTACCTTGAGAACTAGCATTCTAAAATTTGGATTTTATTTATTATTCCGAATTACAATAATAATATTAATGTTACCGTTGTTTTTCGCTCGAAATTTCAGGTGGGTAATTACCCACCTTTGGAATTTTCGGGTGGTTAGTACTACCCACCGTACCCACCTCTTTCACCGGCCCTGTATGGAAGCATCATTCAGAACGTAGCAAATTTCATCTCAATCACAAGTAGATAATATTTTGCTTCGAAAGGCTTCAGCAACAGAACGTTGCTGAAGCCTTTCGAAATTAGTAAAAACATTCTTATGCTTGCGCCAAGTTTATCAAACAATACAGTATCATTGTCGTCAACCAGTTCGGATGCGTTTTTAATTTGCTCCAAGAGCCGCGACCCGATGAATATGAGTACGACGAGGTCTTTCAGTATGACTTGGCAAATTATGATAACATAAAGTTAAAATTAAGTAACATTGATTGGCAAACCATTTTCAGGGAGTCTAATGTTGAAACTTCTGTGGAAATGTTTAATAAGATTTTATTTGATACTATTAATGATCAGGTACATTTTAAGAGAATTAGACGACGACTTAACTATAAATATCCAATATGGTATAATGATAACATTAAAAATCTGAAAAATCGAAAACAGAAGGCCCATAAAAAATATAAAAGAGACAGTAGTAGCGTCAACTTAGGAACTTACTTACAAACTTGTGATCAATTGAATCTGGCAATTGAAATCGCTTTCGAGGAGTGCTATTCAAAAACGGAAAGTGAAATCAAATCTTGCCCGAATAATTTCTTCAATTACGTAAAACAAAAACTGAAATCTAATAATTTTCCCTCAAAAATGTTTTTCAAGGGTAAGACTGCTGACAACTCGGAAGATATTTGTACACTATTTGCAAATTACTTCCAAGAAACCTATACTGGGTGGCCAACACGTTTTCTGATGAAAACAAAACAATATGTAAAAGCGATTCACACGCAGCATCAAGTGACTATCAGCTGCATGGAACGATTACGGAACAACAACATTAATTGTAAGCAATTCATATGAAAGGACACTACGTCAAGTTCACGGAACATTTTAACGTCGGATACGTGAGCAATATTCGGCTAAAAAAATTAAAAAAAATAATCTTGACGTCGACGGAAGTTGATTGATCGTCTGAACCATGTTTAATGCATGCGTTTCCTGATGCAAACAAACCAATCTCATTTGCATTTGTGGTTGTAAGTGAGCTGTCAGAGAGCCTAATATTCATGAAAAAACTATCGTTAGAACTAGCCACACCCTTGTTTTGGCTTTTCAATAAATCACTCATGACCGGTATTTGTCCTAAAATATGGAAGGACTCCTATTTGGTACCGATTTACAAAAGTGGAAAAAATCAGATGTGTGTAATTATCGAGGAATTGCAATTATCTCCTGCATTCCTAAACTTTTTAAAGCGATAATCAATGAAAAAATATTTTATCAAGTTAAAAATAGAAT
The DNA here is from genome assembly GCF_030247185.1 of Malaya genurostris. Classification (NCBI taxonomy): domain Eukaryota; kingdom Metazoa; phylum Arthropoda; class Insecta; order Diptera; family Culicidae; genus Malaya; species Malaya genurostris. Next base: position 14,035 of record NW_026682721.1, on the reverse strand, counting down.
CACTAATATGCAGCATGGATTTTTTAACGGTCGCTCGACTAATAATAATTTACTCGAATTTGTCAATTACTCACTGGCTGCTATGGATAAGGGTAATTACATAGAAGCTCTCTATACTGACTTCAGCAAAGCATTTGATCGCATTGATATACCTATGTTATTATTCAAACTACAAAAAAAGGTGGGTGGGTAATGTCAGAGACATAACTGGATGTCGTGAATACGAAAAAACTGATACGCTCCCATCATTTTTCCGAATATCAGTTAGTTGATTGATTGTATGAATTGTGCAAGCTTTCCTCTTTTTCACTAATAGAGTTTGAAGCGATGCACCAACATTAAAATAAAGATTAGTTACATTAAACAGCTACTATTCTACAACTATATATTCCAAACTTGAAACAATTCTTTTATAATTTGCTAATATAGCAGGCTAGGTACGACAAATTTGTAGTTTATTTTTATTGAAAAAAATGTATCGACGATCTTCGGTATGCAAGAGTTATTCTAATAATAATAATGATAGTAATAATAATAATAATAATAATAATAATAATAATAATAATAATAATAATAATAATAATAATAAAAATAATAATAATAATCATAATAATAATAATAATAATAATAAAAGAGATTAACCTGTTTATATGGCAACCCTGCTTCGCATGGCATATTTTTACACGGTCCCATACTAGTATAAAAATGTGTTCAACATTCGCTTTCGCATTGCCGTTCGTAATTGAATGTGTTAGTGACGGTACAAATCTGCTTTTCTACCTGTTTACGGTGCCATCGTTCTGACGGTGTCTCGTACGTACAGAGTAGCTGCTTTAACTCAAATGACGCTATTTCTCACATCACATTTCAATTTATACTGGTAGCGGTGTACGGACCTCCCCTTCACAGAACGGGAAACAGTGAGACGATATAAAAGAGAGAGTTAGTAGAGCGGCAGTCAGTAATATTGAACTGGCTGTCTAACGGTTAACAGCTTCTTGTGGAATTTTCACGCGGAAACACGCACACAGGAGGAACAATTAAGGGCAAGGCAAAGTCCCGCTCGAACCGTGCTGGTCTGCAGTTCCCAGTTGGCAAAATCTCCATCGTCTGCTCCGGAAGGGAAACTACGCAGAGCGTGTCGGTGCCGGTGCACCGGTCTATCTGGCGACAGTGATGGAGTACTTGGCTGCCGAAGTGTTGGAATTGGCTGGTAATGCTGCCCGCGACAACAAGAAAACGAAAATCATCCCTCGCCATCTGCAGCTGTCCATCCGTAACGACGAGGAGTTGAAAACCCCGTCCTTTTCAGGACGACCACATAACTGTGATAAAGAAATATTTAGGATTGCTTTCAATTTAGCCAGTTCTGATACGCCTAGAAAGTAGAATGCGCAAATCAAGTGAAAACATTTGTTCTAATAATTTGTATAAAGTATACTAGTATAAAGATGTTTCTAAATCAAAATTTTCTGTTTCGTATTGCGAGACAGCGTTACTGTCCTGTCGTAATTGAATGTGTTAGATATCATGATCAAAAAGCGCCCCATACTAAAGAATTCACGACAAAAAAAATACATATTGATCTGTACGTGGCAACTCTTTCGCACGGCATATTTGTGTACTAGTATAAAGATGTATTCAACATCATCACTTCCTCTTTCGCATTGCCGTTCGTAATTGAATGTGTTGGTGACGGTGCAAATTAATTTAGCTTCTCGTGTGTGCCTTGTTTCGGCAACAGTTGCTCGGAAAATGGTAGGAAAGCGATAAAATTCAACTAATTCTTTATGATTATTTTTAGCACTTAAAAGTGCTATTTGAATTTGCTGGAATTTTCGGCTGCCTTTCAGATTTCCTTTCCTGTACGCAGAACGGGAAACAGTGAGACGACAGGTCCACGATGTTGCTCTCGTGTGTCTTGTTTCGGGAACAGATGCTCAGCAAATGGTAGGAAAAATGAAGCACTCAACTTTTATATGGATGCTCTTGTATAGATGCAGACATCTCGCGTTCTGATTGGCTGGTGCTGTCATGGGTTAAATCAAACAGGTTTTTCAATAGTATACTATTGAAAAACTTCAATGTTGTTGCAATACACGTTCAAGTTGAAAATTTTCGATTCTATTGGTAGTTAGATTATATAAATCCTTCTACAGATCACTGAGCTATGAGCTTCCAAAATACGAGAAAGGCAAACGCGCCATATGAATTATCCTCTTTGACACTCGTTTGTACCAAACATTTAAGAAAAGTTTAATTTTGAACTATTTAAGATTATGTCACACAACTGAAAATTTTATCATAAAATTGTGATCATATTTCCGATGGCATGTTGCAAGAATTATGTTGATTCATTAGATACAACAGAAGATATTCACGATCAAAAACTTATCACTCTCTCAGAGGGTAAATTTTGAAAAGGCGCCCCATAGTAAAGTAAGTCGTATTCACGACAAAAATAGGAACTGGTCCTGAACTACTAAAATGGCTTGAGTCGTATCTGACTGATCGTCAGCAAATGGTTCGATTTAGAGGGAGGATATCCAACCATGTCCTAGTAACCTCAGGAGTTCCACAAGGTTCTTATCTAGGCCCTCTCTTATTCATTTTATTTATAAACGATATATCTCTTATTTTAAAACACATAAAAGTGTTGATTTATGCCGATGACATGAAGCTCTTCCTAGAAATAAAAAGTGATGTAGACAAGGTGGTATTATATCAAGATGAAGTGCAAACGTTCCATGTCTGGTGTAACAAAAGCCTTTTGAAACTAAACGTCAATAAATGTATAGTAATAGCTTTCAGTAGGAAAAAACACAACAGATATCACTATTAAACTAGGTGATCAAACAGTAGAAAGATGTATCAGAATTAGAGATCTAGGAGTAATTTTAGATAAAAAGTTGACTTTCATCGATCACTATAATACGATAATAGGCAGAGCTAATAACATGCTTGCATTTATAAAACGCTTCAGCTATAATTTTTGCGATCCTTACACGATTAAAACATTATATATTGCCTACGTAAGGTCTGTACTTGAATATTGTAGCATTGTTTAGTCCCCGTTCTCAATCACTCACAAGGAACGTATAGAATCAGTTCAAAAGCAATTCCTATTATTTGCACTCCGTAAGCTAGGTTGGGCAAGATTTCCTCTACCATCATACAAAGCTCGTTACATGCTCATTGACATCCACATACTAGAAGAGCGTCGAGAACAATTAATGGTTTCATTCATACATAACAATGTTACACATCGGGTTGATTCATCTGGACTTCTGTCTAAACTTAATTTTTATATACCTTCCCGACAATTATGAAACCGAGCTATATTCTATATAAGTCATTATCGTACCAACTATGCTAAATTTGGCCCATTAAATCAAATGATGTCAACTTATAATAAGCATTGCGGAGCAATTGACTTTACAATGACGACAGCCCAGCTCAAACAATATTTTAATTCAATACGACCTAGGTCCTAGAACACAATGCACATTAATGTTTATTGCCTTTCTCATGTAGAAAGGTTATGCAATCACTTGAAAAACCGACTAGTGAAAATTGGCACGGAGGGCCAAGTGTCATATACCATTCGACTCAGTTCATCTAACTGAGCAATGTCTGTGTGTGTGTATGAGTATGTGTCAAATAATCTCACTAAGTTTTCTCGGAGATGGCTGAACCGATTTTGACAAGCTTAGATTCAAATGAAAGGTCTTCTGGTCCCATACGGAATTCCTGAATTTCATGCGGGTCCGACTTCCGGTTCCGGAATTATAAGGTAAAGTGTGTTCAATATTGTACACCGTCACTTAAACCGGCGAAACAAAAAACGTAAAAAAATTTCTAAACTGGTCTCAAAACTACACAAATCGATAGTCATTATCAGTAGGCAACTAAACAAACCGATTCCGGCTATCCTGGTTTCCGGTATCCGGCTCCGGAAGTACCGGAAATAGTGGTCATATATACCAAAATAGATCTCACTCACTTTTCTCAGCGATGGTTTGACCGATTTCCACAAACTTAGATTCAAATGAAAGGTCCCATACGGAATTCCAGAATTTCATCCGAATCCGACTTCCGATTCCGGAGTTATAGGGTAAAGTGTGTTCAATATTGTATTGTATTGTGATTTAGAGTGCGTACTAGAAGAGTTTGTGTGTCATGTTAGTTGGTGGCCGTACGAACCGACTTTGATTATACCGGTTCTCTAGTTCCGGTCCGGAAGTGCATATAATAGTGAACCCATTTCGTTTTCTTAAGGATGACTTACGCATTCAAAGCACTGTTTTATTCTGTATGTTATGCATAAACAATCTCTTGGTTTCTTTCAAAAATCGAAGAGAAAAATTTGAATAGAATACCACAATATTATATGTACATGAGAAAGGCATCATTACACCACAAGGTGGATTGAAACAGGTATTTTAGAAGATATCAAACGTGTTAAAATGTAATCAATACAATGTAATGGTCTACTATAGTTTGATTACAAATAAATATACACACTAAAATTAAATACTCTCGTTCAGCAGTCTTGACTGTAGGCAGCTTTTAAGATTTAGTATTATCTCGTAAATCCGCGAATGACAATGCTTCATTGAACTGTTGTCTATTTCGGGATCGGCTCCTAAGTATTTCCGACAATCCGTTCTGTCACTGTTTTAATCTATTCCGTCTACCGGCGAGCGTGAGGGCTCCGAGCAACAAACAATTCCAAATTATCAGTAATTGTTCCGAATACTGGTGGAACAACTCCGGGAGATTAATAGGCAGCCACACTATACGCTTGCTTCATTGTGTTTGCTTTGCTTTCTTCTGTGCTTCCGTTCGGTGACAGTTCGTTTGCGGGGAGCATTCGGAGCTTACGAAACAATCGGTACTGTTGTGTGGGTGCTGGGAGCGGATGGTCCGATCCGTCAAGGCGGCTTTGTCCGCTATTACAGAATATTCTCGCTATCCAACCGACGAAGTACTTGAGACCGAGGTGTTAGATGCGGAAAGCATGGTAAACTTTCGTCCGCTCACGTACATTCCACTCGAAGATGAAAATCAGGAGGCCCTCACACCGAACCTCTTCCTGCTTTATGGAGCTCAGGGAGTTGTGCAACCGAAGACAGCATTTGTAACCGAAGGAGTGACATTGTGGGACAGCTGGAAACTCACGCAATATTTAGTTGATCAATGCTGGAGGAGATGGGTTCGTGAGTACTTGCCGACCTTAACCAGACGCACAAAGTGGGTCCAACCGATAAGACCCCTGAGGCCTGGTGATGTGGTATACGTGGTTGACGAAAACAAACGGAACGGGTGGAGACGAGATCGAGTCGTAGAGGTGTTAGCAGGACGAGATGGACAGGTTCGGAGAGCAGTAGTTCAAACCAGTGAGGGTATTATCAAACGATCGACAGTAAAGCTTGCTTTTATAGATACGCCAGCCGGGACTGTGAAGCGGGAATCCCCGGAACTATACGGGCAGGGGGATGTTAAGAACCGCGGTAATAAAACAGTACCGATCGTTTCGTAAGCTCCGAATGCTCCCCGACGCCGGTGTAGCTAAATGCACGAATGTGCGGAGTTAGTCTTACTGCTGGGAGCGGACCCATCATTGGTGCTCGTGGTGTTGCTTTTCTGACCTTACAGTGTTGGCAACTTTTGATGACATGCTTAATCACCACACGAAGCTGAAAGATTCTGAAGCGCTGCCGTAATTCATTGAAGACGGTCTCATGATTGATATGCATGAAGCGACGGTGTCAGCTGGCAACAAGGAGATGTGTTAGCTTCAAAGCTTTAAAGCAGTGGGCGTGGCCCCAATCCAACTATTCATTCTGATTACTCCTGCATCATCAAGGAATGGAGATTCTCTATATAGTGCGCTGTGTTTCTCGATTTGTTTCGGTGGAGTATCGGGTTACTGTTTATTGTATTGTAGTGTACAATATTCGTCCGGATACACTTGGATTTGCACTTGACGCCACAGGAGATTTTCGGCATATAGCAGCTCATCACTTGTCAAATGTTCAGGGACTTTAAACCCTCGGAATTTTTGCGTGGCGCGATATACATAGGCTGCAGAGATGTCCATCTCCTCTGTGTAACGAAGAGCAAGCAAAATTTCTCCCCTCGCACTGACAACTTCAACGAGAGCTCTTCTCTTTCACATATATACACCACTGTTGTATAAAGTGTGCACGCATCATGAGTGCGTTTGTTTATTTCCTTTTACCTCCTCGCACCTAAGTGCTAGAGCATTAGCTAATAAATTATCTAAGGTGGATGCAGATACTTTCACAGAGGTGTACACGCCGGTTAGCACTCTGCTGAATGGTTTGCGTAGAAGAAGCGTGGATACGCAAAATCAGCAAAATAAAACAATTTATCGTAAAATTTTCGGTTTTCCTTGCAAATTTTTCATAGCAAGGCCAGATCTACTCTCTATTAATTGAAGTTCACAGCAGTGTTCGCTCACCATCACGCGCCAGTGGTCACTTGGGTGTATTTAGACGAGAGCGCGTGAGAGCGATTCATGCGAAGAGAATGTATTTCACTCGCGTCAGCTGCTTTAACCACAAGCACACACTCAAATGCTGTCTACTCGACACTGAGAAGAAGTGCGCTTTCCTCTTTGTGCGATGCTTCGTTTTTTGCATCCTCGGTGTGGACAAGAATATGACGCCAGCGTGTATCACTCTGGTGAAATGCCATCTCTGATAGGCTGCAGCTCGAAGTAGCCGGCTCCAGTTAGAGAATCGGCTTATATCTATCAGTAATTGAGGTAGTTTTCTATGGTAGAAAAAAAACAGAGCGTAACTCCTCATTAGTAGTCCACTGTTTTTTAGCTTGTTTCGGCCACTTGATCATCGGCTGGTACAAGAATGTAGGCGCGGTAAACCATCGGAAGCAAATTAGTAAAATTTATTTATTTCGTCAAGCAAATGTAGACTACATATAAATTGGTTAACAATGTTCACTTACATACTACGCATTATTTCTAGGACAAAGCTGAGATTTGATTTGATTTTTTGACATAGTAAGGTCAAGATGTTCGCAGTATTGATTGTAATGGCGCATTATTCGATTGACTGGACTGTATTTTGCATAATTTGTTCTAGCTTGTTTTTCTAAAAATAATTTCCTGGGACGTAATTGACGGCTAGGTATATAAAAATTTAATTGCGATAATAATGGAGCTGATTGAATGCGTTGAGAAATAATGTCGCTGATAAAATAAAGCATTGCAAAGTCGCGGCGTTCTTTAAGTGTTTGTATATTGATGAGCATGCAGCGTGCTTCATATGATGGTAGAGGAAATGCTGTCCAGTTTAATTTAAGTGCATATAAAAGAAATTGTTTTTGAATAGATTCGATGCGTTCTTCGTGAATAATATTGTATGGATTCCATACTAGGCTGCAATATTCCAAAGTAGGTCTGACATATGTAGTGTATAATAATTCAATTGTGTATGGGTCCTGAAAGTTATGACTGAAGCGTTTAATAAAGCCCAGCATGCTATTTGCTTTATTGATTATGGTATTGTAGTGTTCCACAAAAGTGAGCTTGGAGTCTAAGATTACGCCTAAATCTCTTACAATTTTGCATTTTTCTACAAGTTGATTTCCTAGATGTATGTTTATAGGTATAGTTTCATTTTTCCTACTGAAAGTTATTGAGTTACATTTTTTTACATTGAGTTGGAGTAGACTTTTGCAGCACCAAATGTGGAATAGATTGATTTCGTTCTGGAATATTACAGCGTCGTTGATATTTTTAATTTCCATGAAGAGTTTCATGTCGTCTGCATATATAAGCACTTTCAGATTTTGGAGTATGAAGGAAATGTCGTTTATATGTAAAATGAAAAGGAGAGGCCCTAAGTGAGAACCCTGAGGTACGCCAGAAGTTACATTAATTGGTTCAGACAGAATGTTTTGGAAGCGGACTACCTGTACACGATTCGTTAAGTATGATTTGAGCCATTCCAAAAGAGTATGTTTTATGCCATATTTTTGTAGTTTGTGTAGAAGTAATGGTATGTCAATACGGTCGAAGGCTTTGCTAAAGTCAGTGTAAAGAGTTTCTACGTAGTTTCCGGCGTCCATTGCATTCAGAGTGAATGTCATAAATTCTAAGAGATTTGTTGTTGTTGAGCGGCCTTTCAAAAAGCCATGTTGTTTGCTTGTTATTACATTTTTAAGTTGATGAAAAAGTTGTTCATTTACAATTTTTTCAAATAATTTTGGAATGCATGAGATAATGGCTATTCCACGGTAGTTCCGAATGTTAGATTTTGCACCAGATTTAAATATTGGTACAAGAAAGGAAGATTTCCATGCTTTAGGAAAAGTACATTTATTAAGTGATAGGTTAAAAATTAGTTGTAGTGGTAGTGTAAGTTCTTCAGCAAGATTTTTTAAAAATATTGGTGGTATACTGTCAGGTCCAGGCCCTTTTGAGGCGTCTAAGTTTTTCAGTGCTGTCGAAATGTCATGTTCTGATAGATAGTTTACAGAGATGGAGTTGGAAAATGCAGGTATGAAAGAGAAGTATTCATGGTCACGGTCAGTTTCTGAATAAGATGTATATACTTCTTGGAAAAAATTTGCAAAGTGATTGCAGATTTCTGTACTATTTTTCCCTACATGTTCTTCGAGGTGCATTTGAGATGGAAAATTGTTGCTTTTTAGTTTAGTTTTTGTGTAGCTAAAAATGATCTTAGGGCAAGTTTTTATTTCGTTTTCAATTTTGCGGTTATATTCTTCATGTGCTGTGTTAATGGCTATTTTGAGTTGATTGCATAGATTTAAGTAATTTTGAAGATGAGCGTCACTTTTTTCTTGTTTGTAAGTTTTGTGTGCTTTTTGTTTCCTATTTTTCAAATGTTTTAGTTGTGAATTGAACCATACAGGTAATTTGCTGTTATGATTTTTTCTTCTTCTTTTCATAGGCAAAGTTTCGGCTAATATTTTGTTTATAATGTGATAGAATTTGTTTACTTCGACGTCGACATTTCCTTCTGTACTCAGTATGTTCCGCCATTATATATACGCCGTTATTATACTTAGTCTACACTTGACTTCTTCAAAGTCAATTTTATTGTATTCCGGCACTTCCTCATATTCCAAGTCGTAGGGAAGGGATGCATTGTGTGTAAATAATGAATATTCAATTGCGGTGTGAAATGCTTCATTTTTCCATAATGGCAGGTTTGATGCGTTCACACAAAAGTCTTCTGTGCAATTTGTGAAAAGAAGGTCTAAATATGCATTTTGTTGATTTTTTACGGAGTTTACTTGATGCAGGTCAAAATTAGAAATTTTGTCGAAAAAGTAATACAATGTTGCGTTTTCTCCTACGACTGAAAGTAAGATTGATTCATTTTCAATGTCAGAGATGAAGTCCGCATTACGTTGATTGAAGTCGCCAAAAATATGAAGCTTTACTTCAGGTTCCATATTCGAAATAATTGTGTCTAAAGATTGAAAGAATAATTCAAAAGAAAATTTGTTCACATTTTCGGGTGGGAAGTAGACAGAGCAGTAAATATGTTCTTCTCCCAATATTGAGACTTTGGCCCATACATGCTCAAATTCTTTATATTTAGGAGTAATAATTTCTTCAGAAGTAAAGCAAGAGTTTATGGCTATGAGGACTCCACCTACAGATTTTTTTCTGACAGAGAGATAAATTTCGGTCGTGCCGGAATACGTTAAAATTATTTCCAAAAACTTCTTCGCTTCTAACACTTTCATCCCAGCTGCTTTCAGTTCCAAGGATTACGTTGATTTTGATGAATTTCTTTCATTTTGGCCGGGCTTTTCATGCGGTTGAAATTTTGGCAATAGACCAAAATTTCAGTCACATTTTGTCTATGAAGCGAAGAAGTTTTTGAGAATTCTGGAATACTTACATTACTAATTCCTGTTTCTATTCCTTCATCAAAGGGCGTCGTTATTTCCGAAAATTCAGCCTTGTAAAATTATGTTCGGCTTCCCGGATTAGTTGGAGTCGGCGGATACGTTCACTTGTCAAAAATTTCCCATAAGAGTCCAGGTCGGCCAGCGCTTCCTTAGGTTTCATTCCATATTCCTGATGCACTTCGATGAAGATTCGTAGGAGGTGGTCAGGTGTTGTTGGAAGGCCTTCTGATGCTAATAGCATTTTTATACTAGTTGGTGTCATACCCTCGATGCATACTGTAGGTTGTTGATTTTTCATGTATGACAAATACAGACGGACGACGTGCATTATTTTCGGGTCACGAAGTCTTGCTTTTAAGAAGCGTTCATCGCCATTTGCAGATTGTGAAGTACAATGGGAGGACGCATTGGATCAATTTCGAATTGGCTGTCTGTATTCATGTCCTGTGATATTGCAGACGTATTTATGTTTTGTGATATTGCAGATGTGGGTGGTGCAGCTTTGATGTCATTACTTCCTAAGACCGGAGTAGTGTTGTTTTGAATACTTCTTGTTCCTTTGTAAGGGTTGATTGTTTCACCTTTTCGAAAATTTATGAATTTTGAGGCCATATCTGCACCTGGATTCTCGGAGAATTGAACCCGTGCAGCTGCTAGTAAGTCTTTGTCCAAGGGTAAGGTATATTGTAATGACACATTATTGTTATTGTTGTGGTAGGTATTGTTACTGGTAGTGTTCAAGTTGCTGTTGTAGTGCACATTATTGTCGTTTTTGTTGTTGTTGCTGTTGTTGTTGCTGTTGTTGTAGTTGTTGTTGTTGTTGTTGTTGTTGTTGTCGTGTTTGCTGTTCTTGGTGTAGTTGTTGTTTTTACTGCGTATACTGTAATTTGTATTATTTTGTTGTTTCCGCTTCCGATGTTTTCGTCTGAGGTTTGCTTTTCCTGCTTGTTTTTCTTGTAGCCGTCGAGTGCGCTGTTTCTTGTCATACTCACTCCAGTCTCGTTTCCAGATTTTTTACTTCCAATGAAGCGCCAGCCACTGTCGCATGTTTGAATTTCCTTCTCTTTGAGTTATTCAGCTAGAGACTTAGGTTTGGTATTTTGGTCTTTGGTTCCGATACTGGAGATTGAAGTCGATATTGCTTTGACTTCATCTCTCAATTCTTCCAGAATAGTGTTAGGTATTATTGCAGGGACTTCAGATTTGGTAGGTCGTAAGAAGCAGTTCGCTCATTTCCTTGATGTGCTGGTCATTTACTTTACTAAAATCGCTAACGTTTTTTATGGCACTGTGTAACGAGGCCTCGAATGACTGCATGCGCTGATCTACTTTACCGCAAATGTTGTGGTCGTTTCTGCTGATACTGGACAATGACTGCTTGACGTCGATGAGCAAGCGCTCGACACTGTCGAATATTTCGAGGTAATGGGTTTTCATGTCTGCAATGGTCCGGTGATACGTTTCCGTTTGATTTTTTGTGTACTTTAGAAGTTGCTCCTGTTGATGAAGTAGCTTTAGAGTTTCAGCTCCTGTCCTTATTAAATGTTGACAGTCGGCACACACTGGTACCATAAATGCCAGAATAAAATTTTCTTGATGCCGCTGCACGCCGATGCAGGCTGAATGGTACGATTTTTCACAGAATTCGCATTTCCAAAGGAAGCGATCGTCAATATTAACAAACGATTTTACACCGCACTTCATTATTCTAGATAAAATTTGTCCGAAAGGCTATAAAAAAAGCCCGCGTGCGACGTAGACTACGCGTCAAAAAATAAATAAACATAAATTACTTGCGGAGTGCTCGAAAAAGCGAACCGCGCCCGATGACTGTTCGAGACAAAAAAGTACAGATGTGTAATGTCAGAGACATAACTGGATGTCGTGAATACGAATAAAACTGACACGATTTCTTTATACTTTCGAATTGATAGTTGATCGTTTGTGTGAATTGTGAAACTTTCCCCCTTTTCACTACAAGAATTTTAAACAACTTTTGAGGTCGATTATTTCATTTCGGATTTGCATATTTCATTGAAAAAAACTATCAAGATGCTGTACAGGATTCATTTCTGCCTTTTTGAAGGACCAAATTGTGGAAGGTTTTTAACCACGCAGAAGGTGCGCTCTCCGATCTTGCTGTTTGAATGCGGCTTCTCGCCCCGACGTCTGCTTCCATCCAATGCACAAAAATAAATGATCGATTTTCATTCATTCATTCATTATTTTATTACCGTGACTTTAAAATTAAATTGATTCGTCACGTCAATCGATTTTCGACCACAGTTCCTCTTTTATAACGTTCAGTTGTAGATATGTGCCTGTCTACCTCAAAATCGTCGTCCTTGCATGAAAAACCCAAGCAGAGTACAGAGTTTTTCGTGTTGTTTTCAAATTTCGAGAAAACTTAATTTTTGAGTTACTTGCTGTTGTCTCACACTGTTCACAATATTAACCTAAATTCCTGATCATATTTTTGATGAAATAGTCAAAGAATTATGTTGCTGCCATCAATACATGTTGAGATATTCACGATTAAGTTCTGCCCATTCTTCCATATGGCTAATTTTGAAAAGGCACTCCATAGTAAAGTAAGTCGTATTCACGACAAAAAAAAGAACTGGAACTAAAGTTAGGGTCGTTTCCCCGTTTTGTAGCGTCATCTGAAACGTTTTGTTTAGAGGGAACATGGAACCATTCGTCGACGTCGCTATAGTTCAAAATTTCACCAACTCTGCATGCTACATACGGGTGATACCGACGGCTATCGGACGTAATCCAGTCTAGTACGGTTGCGGAATCCGTCCATATGTATCGACCTTCGATTGGTAGATCGATCGTAGTGCGGATCCCATTACTCAGGCGACATCCGATTACGCCAGCTTGCAGTTCGAGTCGAGGAATAGATATTGGCTTCAATGGCGCTACCTTGGTTTTCGCAGCAACCAAAATGCAGCGAACGATTCCGAATTGGACTATACGAAGATATGCCACACACGCATACGCGAGCTCGCTAGCATCTACAAAGACGTGTAGTTGGATGCTGGCCGGAAGCTTGCTTTTTGTTGTACCGAAAAAACATCGTGGAATTTCGACTTCTGGCAGCCGCTTGAGGAGACTAGTCCATTCCGACCACATTTTGCTATTTTTCTGGGGCTATTTTTTCATCCCATCCCGTACCAGTTCTCCAAATATGCTGCATCAGAATTTTACCGTGTACAATGAAATGAGCGATGAATCCGTAAGGGTCAAACAAGGACATCACAAGCCGTAGTACTTGTCTTTTAGTTGGCGTGGTATCCTCATCGAGAAGCTTCTCCAAGTCTTCTTTCAGAGACGTATCGAACGTGAATACGTCTGCAACGGGATTCCATACCATTCCCAGTATACGCTGTACGTAGGGTGATACTTCCAAGTTCATCGATTTCTTTTGAAATCTGGAATCGTCGCCCAATTGTTCCACTACTTCCTGTGAATTTGAAAGGAAATTTCGAATCTCGAATCCTCCTTGCGCATGCACATGTTTCACTTCCATCACCAGCTTTACTGCTTCTTCCACTGCATCCATGCTGTCCAGATAATCGTCCACATAATGTGCATTTACAATAGCTTCGGACGCTTTTGGGTACTGGTGCTCGAATTCTCGAGCATTTTTATTTTTCACAAATTAGGACGAGCAGGGAGAGCAAGTTGCGCCGAGCGTGGCTATGTCTATGACGTAGGTTCGGGGCGATGTGTCTGTGCTGGCACGAAACAAGAAACGTTGAGCCTGTTTATCCTCTGAAATAATACCCCACAAACTGCCACCGATCGTTGTCTGAATCGAAGTAAAACAGTGAACAACGATTGCATAAGGTCCGGTCCTTTTAGGAGCATATCATTCAGAGACAAACCATTCACCCGCGCAGCCGCGTCCCAGATGAGACGAATCTTATCAGGCTTTTTCGGATTTCGTACTACTCCAAGCGGTAGGTACCAGACACGACTGGGATCAGCCGATTCTTGTTTGTATTTGGTAATTTGATTAACATACCCTTTCTCTTCGTATTCTTTGATCAGTTCAACAATTTTTACTCGCAGATTCGGGTCCTTGTCGAAT
>NW_026682720.1:12717-25000 GCF_030247185.1 Malaya genurostris | reverse complement strand
TATCAGTCGGTGTTGCACAATCGTTCGCACCGCACGCGAATAGCTCTTGGCTCCTGGAAATTTGTTCTGGCTACCTAGAGTTTCATTGATTCAAGGTTACCTTAATCACTAGCAGTCTTTTTGAATACTAACAATGAGTCACCCTTTCTTAGGGCTATACCAAGAGTGATATTCTAATATAATCAGTCTATCCATATCCATTCAAAGAAATATTTTGTCGAAGTAATCAGTCTTTATTAAGACTAGGATATTTAAAATCAGTCTTTATCAAGACTTAACCAAACTAGGAGTCTGTTCGAAGACTAATTTAGCCTAGTTAGTTTATATTCTTCAAAAATGCCTGCGTCCAACCGGAAAGGCAACAAGCCTAAGGTTAAAAATAATACAATACGGAATAAATACGAAAGACGTCTCTCCAATGAATGAAACCACGGATAAATTTTCATGTTCTAATGTGATGAAAATCATAAATCCAACTATTTGAAATGCCCTGTCAGGGAAAAAAATTAAACGCTCGTTCGCTTAGACAACAAGTCAAATCACCGACCTTGAATTGACAGAACATTTCTAAAAACTAATACTAATGCCACACCTAAGTCTTCTAGCACTTATTTCTTCGAATTTAAAACAAAAAACAAGTACGCCTTCGAATTCGTCTTCTAATGAAAAACATTTATTGACAGGTAGATCGGCCACGTCATCATCTGCTTCTAATGACAGTGACTCTAGCGGAACAGGCAGACAACTACCACTTAATTCTTCTAATGTAAACAAACAAAAACCAGGAACGCCTTCCAGTTCGTCTTCTAACAGAACAATTTATTAATAGGTAGGTCGGCCACGTCATCTTCTTCTAATAACAGTTACACTTGCGTAACAGGTAGACCAGTATTCCTACAATGCCATTCACTTCTTTAAACGAAGTCGATTTAGGCGATATACCGGAAAATAAAACGATCTACCTACAAGATCAACTTTTTCAAATGATCATCCGAATGAATTCGACTTCATCACTTTTTGAAGCATTTCAAGTTGGATGGTAATTTGCAAATAATATTATAATGAATTTAAAATTAAACAATGATTTTAATTGATTATTTGAATTATTTGAATATATTAAATTGGAATGCTCGATCTTTAAAATTTAGTGAACATGAATTTTATAATTTTCTCAAAGTTGCCATATTTCCATTGTGCCAGACACATTTCTTACACCAAATATCAAATTGAAAAGCAATCCACATTATTTGGTTATTCGATTTGACAGGTTTATTGCAATTTGTGGTGAAGTTGAAATCGTTCATGGAATTTATTTTATCGCTGGGGCATATTTGCCATTCCAATGCAATGAACAATTAAATTTCTTCAAAGGCGATTTGCAAAAACTCACGAGATATCGACTGAAATTTTTCGTAATAGGGAGCATAAATTCAAAGCATGTCCAGTGGAATTGTATGCAAAATAACAGGAATAGTAAAATACTTCATAATCAACTTCATCCCAGTAATCCGACTTGTTTCTCTTCCGTGAAGAATCCTTCCATAATTGTTCTGGTTCTGATAGATCAAAGTCGCAGGTAGTGAACCGATTATACATGGTGACTTTGACTCAGATCATCTTCCCGTAACATTCAGACTTTCCAACGAATCTATAATTAATCCAATTAGTTCTATATTCAACTATCATAGAGCTAAAAGTTTGGAATATGATCATGTGGATCATAAATGCACAGTAATAGATAATTTGAATCATTACATTATCGAAGCTAGAAGTCTTTCAGTTCCCAAAGCTCAAACTAAATTAAATTCTCCTATCATCGATCTTCAAATGCCCATTCGGTTGAAAAATATTCGTCGACGACAATATCAACGTTCTCGTGATCCTGCTATGAAAAAAAATATGTAGGAATTTACAAAAAGAAATTAAATTTCGCAAAAGAAGTTGAACAAATCAAACTATATTCTAAACCTTCCTGGGAACTTTCTAAGGTTCTTAAGAAACCTCAGAAACCAAT
This sequence comes from Malaya genurostris, assembly GCF_030247185.1. Taxonomy (NCBI): domain Eukaryota; kingdom Metazoa; phylum Arthropoda; class Insecta; order Diptera; family Culicidae; genus Malaya; species Malaya genurostris. Next base: position 22,986 of record NW_026682720.1, on the reverse strand, counting down.
TCCTGCTCTCAAGGAAGGAAATCAAATACTTCTTACAAATGGCGAAAAAGCTCAAAAACTTGCTTTATAGTTCGAAAGTGTCCATAATGTTAATTTGAACGTTGTAAGTCTTATTGAAAATGAAGTCTCACTGAAATATGATCATATTTCAACTCAAGTGTTATTACAAGATGACATTATTGAGACGAATTTTGATAAAATTAGTCAATTATTAGGAAACTTAAAAACATGACGGCTCCTGGTTATCATGGAATCTTTAATATTTTTAAGTGTTTTTTCCTGTTAATTAGTGAAGTATTTTTCATTAGCTTACTTGCATAAGAGTTTTAAAAAAGCTTAAGTAATTCCCATTCTCGAACCATATAAAAACCTAGCAGAAACATCAAGTTATCGACCAATTAGTTTACTTTCTTCTAGCAGTAAACTTTGTCAAAAAAATATCTTGTTGAGAATGATGTCTCATATAAATGAGAATTCCATTTTTTACCAGAGATGTTTGGGTTTCGTCATTAACATTCAACTACTCATCAACTTGTCAAAGTAAGGATCATGATAAAAGCAAATAAATCTTCTGGGTTATCCACTGGAGTTGCTCTTCTAGACAGAGTTTGGCACAAAGGTTTAATAGCAAAAATGTCTGATTTCCAGTTTCCTATTTATTTGATCAAAAAGATTCGAAATTATTTAATTGATCGTACTCTTCAGGTTAGCTATCAGAATTGTAAATCTGAATTGTTACCCGTACCCGTACGAGGTGTTCCGCAGAGTTAGAGCGTAGCTCCAATCTTGTATAATATTTTCACTTCTGATCATCCAAATCTACCCGTTAGTTGTCAGAAATCGCTATTCTGTGACGATACAAAACTGTTAGCCAGAGGTAGAAATCTAAGTGTGTCGCCTACAAAGAAGCTTAAATATTTTCAGTGATTATCTTTAAAAATAGACAATTAAACTAAATGCAGAAAACACTCAATAAATTATCATTCATCATAAGCCAAGAGTTGATTCAGTAAAAACCATTCAAGCGAAGAGGTTGTGTTTCGATTGTACTGGCTCGTGAGTTAACGGCTGCTACCGAGACAATTCTAAGCTTCAGGTAGTTAAACTGCCCATAGCAAACGCAATATTCGGGGCGTTTCCCGACTGGAAAGCTAGCAACGAAGGCCATCCCGTTCATACGCACAGAGGTGTAGAGACACAGAGGTGCGAGAGCATAGAAGTGACGAGTCACAGAGGTGCCATCGCATAAAGGTGCGAAGACGAAGGGGTGCAAAGGCACAGAGGTGCTAAAGCAACCCAGTGCTGATCTACCAGGTACCAGAATTTGTACGCTGCGTAGGATCAAAAGAGACGGCATATATCGCGAGGTGCTACACTGCAAGCATCGCATTTGATCGCCACCAAGAGCAAAAGCACTGTACCTGGGGTCAGGTACAGCAAGTGCAGTGGTGTTCACAACGACGGCAGAGCAACTGAGATAGCAGTAAACGACAGAAGACTGCCAATTGGAAACAGCAAAAGACTGCCAATTGGAAATCGTTGGAAGAGCTTCACGTCGTTCTTCACGATAAAGGAACAGAGACATCAGCTACAAGGTAGATTTAATTTAATTTATTTTTTATTTCTTATATCTGAAATTTTACTAAACATAAGTTTTTATTTTGGTATTATTAATTTACAAAAAAAATTTAATGTAATGGATGATCTCATGGAAGATCATCCGAATCCGATTCCGGATACTAGTAAAAGTTTAAATACTCCGAGGGCTAAACATTATCCACAGGGTACCACTGGGCCATGGATAGTCTATCTTCGAAAAAAAGAAAAGATTTTAAACTTGATGCAAATTACAAAGGATTTGACATCACATTTCTCTGAAGTTAAAGAAATCTGTAAGGTTAATAGAGATAAAATTCGAGTTGTAGTTAACGACTTGAAACAGGCAAACGATATTGTAACCTGTAAATTATTTGCTATTGAATATCGAGTTTACATTCCATCGAAGGAGGTAGAAATTGACGGTGTTGTGACTGAAGCAAGTCTGACAGCAGATGATTTACTTAAAAATGGAGTTGGCCGTTTTAAAAACTCCATGCTTGAGGGAGTTAAGATACTCGAGTGCAAATAATTGTACTCAGCATCTATTGTCGATGGAAAAAAGTCTTATCGTCCCTCAGATTCGTTTCGCGTAACATTTGCCGGATCTGCATTGCCTAGCCATGTCTATATCGATAAAATTCGTCTTCCTGTTCGGCTTTTCGTACCGCATGTTATGAATTGCACGAACTGTAAAAAATTCGGACATACAGCTACTTACTGTAGTAATAAGTCCAAATGTATCAAATGTCAAGGGCCTCATAAGGATAATCTTTGCGATAAAGATGTTGAAAAATGTGTTTATTGTGGGGAAAGCCCTCATGATGATCTTTCAGTGTGCGCTGCATTTAAGCTGCGTAAAGACAAAATGAAGCTTTCTTTAAAAGCACGGTCTAAGCGCACATATGCAGAAATGCTCAAAACGGTCATACATGTCTCCCCTTTGGAAACCGAAAACGGTTTTTCAAATCTTGCGGAGCCAGAGGAATCTGACTCTGACGGAAATAGTGAAGATACCTCGTTTGTCACTCCTCAAGGGTCTGTTAAGAGGAGATTAACAAACCACAAAATACCAAAAAAGACACCTAAAATTATACCTTCAAAAAAAGATCCCCGTGTTAAAGCTAAAAAGCCAAATTTAAAACCAAAAACTGTGCCTCCTGGTTTGTCAAATTCACAAACCAATCCAGGAACTAGCTCAAGAAAAGACAATAATCCAGTGGGCTCCATTTCACATTCACCAACAGGATTACTGAAATTTTCGGAAATTGTAGAATGGATTTTCGCTGCATTCAATATTTCTGAACCTCTAAAGACCATCATAACAGCATTCCTTCCAATAGCTAGAACTTTTTTGAAACAGTTATCAGCTCAATGGCCAGCTCTTACAGGTTTTGTATCATTTGATGGATAATTTATCATCCGCCGCAAATGATTCAATCACTGTCCTGCAGTGGAATTGTCGAAGCATCATGCCAAAACTTGATTCATTTAAAGTTTTGTTGCATAGTCAAAAATGTGATGTATTTGCTTTGTGCGAAACATGGCTTACATCAAACATAGCCTTAAATTTTAATGACTTTAACATTATACGTCTCGACAGAGACTCCCCGTATGGTGGAGTGCTTTTAGGAATTAAGAAATGTTATTCCTTTTATAGATTAAACATTCCTTCGACTTCTAGTATAGAAGTTGTTGCTTGTCAAATAAACATTAAAGGAAAGGACATTTGCATTGCTTCGGTATATATTCCTCCAAGAGCTCAAGTTGGACAACGACAGCTTAATGAAATTGTCGAAGCCCTTCCTGCTCCACGTTTGATTTTAGGAGATTTCAATTCGCACGGAATGATGTGGGGTTCCGTTTACAATGATAGCAGATCATCTCTAATATATAATATTTGCGACAATTTTAGCATGACGGTACTAAATATGGGTAGCATGACACGGATCCCAAGACCTCCTGCACGTCCAAGTGCATTAGATTTATCTCTTTGTTCGACTTCAATTCGACTAGATTGCACCTGGAAAGTATTTCCTGATTTACATGGTAGCGATCATTTACCAATCATCATCTCAATTAGCAGTAACAAAGGCATTGCTAATTCAGTTAATATTCCATATGATTTGACAAAAAATATTGACTGGATTAAATACCAAAGTAATATTTCAAGTGTCTTAACTTCAATGGAAGAGCTTCCCCCACTTGAAGAATATGACTTCCTCGTTTGTTCGATTCTGGAGGCCGCAGAACAAGCCCAAACCAAACGATTTCTTGGTCCATCGTCTAACAGAAGACCTCCAAATCCTTGGTGGGACAAAGAGTGCTCAGATGCTAAACACGCGAAACAAAATGCTTTCAAGACGTTTTTAAAACGAGGAGGAGGAACTCCTCAGAATTTTGAAAAATTCTTGGTTTTAGAAACCAAGTACAAGAACATACTTCGGGTTAAGAAATGCAGCTATTGGAGACATTTTGTGGAAGGTTTGTCAAGAGAAACCTCAATGAGCACTCTTTGGAATACGGCCAGACGAATGAGGAATCGTAACGTAGGAAATGAGAGTGAGGAGTACTCGAATCGATGGATATTTGATTTTGCGAGGAAAGTTTGTCCAGATTCCGTTCCTACGCATAGCATTGTTAGGGAGTCTTCTTCAAATGATGATTCCATTGATAGCCCCTTTTCAATGATGGAATTTTCCATAGCACTCATGTCTTGTAACAATAACGCTCCTGGATTGGACAGAATTAAATTCAACTTGGTGAAGAATCTGCCCGACCTCGCAAAAAGACGTTTGTTGGAATTGTTCAACAAGTTTCTTGAGCAAAATATTGTTCCACCTGACTGGAGACAAGTGAAAGTTATCGCCATTCAAAAGCCGGGGAAACCAGCTTCCAATCACAACTCATATAGACCCATTGCGATGTTGTCCTGCATCAGAAAATTGTTCGAAAAAATTATTCTACGACGTCTCGACACTTGGGTCGAGACGAACGGTTTGTTGTCAGATACTCAGTTTGGCTTCCGTAGAAATAAAGGGACGAATGATTGCCTTGCATTACTTTCGTCTGACATCCAAATTGCCTTCGCTCAAAAGCAACAAATGGCATCTGTATTTTTAGACATTAAAGGAGCATTTGATTCAGTTTCCATTGATGTTCTTTCAGACAAGCTCCACCAACATGGACTCCCAGCGGTTATAAATAATTATTTGCACAACCTTTTGTCAGAGAAACGCATGCATTTTTCACATGGCGATTTGGCAACAATCAGAATTAGCTACATGGGTCTCCCGCAAGGCTCATGCCTCAGTCCGCTCCTCTATAATTTTTACGTGAATGACATTGACAGCTGTCTAGTAACCCCATGTACACTAAGACAATTGGCAGATGATGGCGTGGTTTCAGTTACTGGATCCAAAGCTATTGATCTGCAAAAACCATTGCAAGATACCTTAGATAAATTGTCCGTTTGGGCTGTTCATCTTGGTATCGAATTCTCTGCGGAGAAAACAGAGCTGGTCGTCTTTTCAAAAAAGCATGATCCCGCGCAACTTCAGCTTCATATGATGGGAAGAATAATCGAACAGGTTTTGACTTTCAAATACCTCGGGGTGTGGTTTGATTCCAAATGCACGTGGGGAGGACACATTAGGTATCTGATAACGAAATGCCAACAAAGAGTAAATTTTCTTCGAACAATAACAGGGTCTTGGTGGGGTGCTCATCCGCAAGATCTAATAAAATTGTATCAGACAACGATACTTTCAGTGATGGAATATGGATGCGTTTGTTTTCGTTCCGCTGCAAATTCTCATATTATCAAACTTGAGCGAATTCAGTACCGTTGTTTGCGAATTGCTTTAGGCTGCATGCATTCGACACATACAATGAGTCTTGAAGTTCTGGCGGGAGTTCTTCCATTAAAAGATCGATTTTGGGAGCTTTCATCACGCCTGCTAATAAGATGTGATGTGCTGAATCCCATGGTAATTAATAATTTCGAACGACTAGTCGAGCTTCGTTCTCAAACAAAATTCATGACAGTATATTTTAACCATATGTCACAGGAAATCAACCCTTCAAGATATATTCCTATCCGTGTCAGCCTCCTAAATGTACCTGACTCAACTTTATTTTTCGACACATCCATGCAGCGCGAAGTGCGTGGAATCCCGGACCACCTACGCTCTATGGAAATCCCAAAAATATTTTCAAGTAAGTTCAGGCATATTAACTCTGAGAAAATGTTTTACACGGACGGATCGCGAATGGAAGAAGCGACAGGGTTTGGTATGTTCAACAATAATGTTTCGGCCTCATTCAAGCTTCAAGAACCTGCATCTGTTTATATAGCAGAGTTAGCAGCAGTTCATTATAGCTTGAATGTAATCGTCACATTATCTCCAAACCATTATTTCCTCTTCACAGATAGTCTGAGTGCAATTGAAGCCATTCGCTCAAACGCTGCTGGCAAAAATGAACCGTTTTTCCTGGGTAAAATAAAACAGTGTCTGAACGACATATTGAATAATAATTATCTAATCACAATAGTTTGGGTTCCGGCTCATTGCTCCATTCCAGGCAATGAAAGAGCCGATATTTTAGCCAAACGTGGTGCTATTGAGGGTGAAATTTATGAGAGACCGATTGCTTTCAACGAATTCTATAGCGCGTCTCGCCAAAGAACACTTGCCAGCTGGCAAGCTTCTTGGGATAAAGATGATCTGGGTCGGTGGATGCACTCAATTATTCCTAAAATATCGACAAAGGCATGGTTCAGGGGACTGGATGTGAGTAGAGATTTCATTCGTGTGATGTCCAGACTCATGTCCAATCACTACACGTTAGATGCACATCTCCTTCGAATTGGACTTTCCGAGACTAATCATTGTGCTTGCGGCGAAGGTTACCGCGATATTGACCATGTTGTTTGGACATGCGTGGAGTTTCGTGATGTCAGATCTCAACTAATAAATTCCTTGCGTACCCAAGGTAGACTATCCAATGTCCCAGTTCGCGACATTCTTGCTTGTCGTGACCTTCCATACATGAAACTTCTTTATCATTTCATTAAATCCATTGGAGTTCCAATTTAAATTTTATTTTATGTTAAACTGTTTTCTCTTCCATGAGTTCAACCAATAGCCAACTATAGGATATTGAATATAAGTGGTGAACTGATACAAACAATCCTGAAATAGTTATAAGATCATGTACAAAATAAATGTATTTTATTTAATGTAATTTAAAATAGCAACTCGCTTGATAAAAACAGTGTTTAGATTAACTAATGAGTACCAACATACTAATATGATATTCGAAATGTATTAGGTTTAAACTACTATGTATTGTGGATGCCACGGCGAAGAAAAACTTATGTATATTGCCTATGAAATAAACGTATTTATGAAAAAAAAAAAAAAAATAAGCCAAGAGTATTAGTTAGTATGTTAGTATATAAGTTTAGTTTCGATCTTCGTGTACTAGATGAAACAAAGGTTCAGACAAAGATAAGTCTAAGCATTACATTCTGAGATCAGTCATAGCCAATGAGGAAAAAACATCCCGGATCGTCCCGGATGGTTCCGTTCCGGCAGTCCCAGAATAGTGCGAATAGACTTTAAGTTAAAAGAAGTTCCAACGTAGCTTTTAGGTCTCACAACAACACTAGTATGATAAGTTAGACATTAGGTAACCAAAATACTTATGACATGTTTGCATGACTATGTTTTGCTACAAACTTGTCACCGCAACGAAATGTGACTATGAAAAAGTTACACAGGTAAAGTTATGCAATCATTTCATTTCAGTTACAGTATTAGAGAAACAAATACAGAGTCGATAAAAAGTTTTCATACACTATGACTATGACATTGAATGAGAAAAAGTGAGAAATTACTCCATTTCTACAAATTGGGTATAGTTGAGTTTATTTGAACGGGTTGTAATTTAAAATTATAAAATTACAAAAATTACAAATTTTTAATCCATGGCAAGGTTTTAAAGTTATGTCACTGTCGAAGGCAAGATTTGGAAAATTAAGTAGCAAACAGATAGCGAAAACCGATGGGCAACAGCTTTATAACAAAAAACTGTTTTCGTAACAAATGCTGATATAAGTCAGGACTCGTTTGTAGTTGAAATAACAAACTCTTCTAACAAGTATATTCACTACTAGAGAAATATTTCTACTCATTAGGGGCTGGAAAATTAATAGTATTTAATATCTTTCTCCGTCACAATTGCAGTAGTTTTTATTTTCCTACTTTCAATTACCAGAACACTTTTTAGCTTTACTATCACTTCGTTTCACAAAGTGCTTTAATTTCTTCTATATTTTTATTCCTTTGAGCCTTTAAGAATAATCTAACCTAGAAGAAGTCATTTGCTCCTTTCGTGTTATTTTTCGTTCTTCGAAACTATAGGTTATGGTAAGCTCCATTAATACGTATTCTTCGTCGCTTATTATGTGGTGATTCGTTAGAGAGGCATTCAATGAAAGTGTTTCGCTTGGTTGTTTGTAGTTTTCTTTATTTCACACGCTCATTTTACTAGCTTTTATTTTGAATTTAGTTATCTAATGCTAAGCCGTTATATGCCGTTTAGATAAATAAATATAAATAAATAAATATATCATCAATAAAATTGTTCCACTGGAACAATATGCGTAACTTTATTGATATGGCACACATATTTTTTTACTGAATATACTTTGTTTATCCAGAAGAAATACAAATTTTATAGTCTGAGTATGTATGTTTCGGATCCTTTGAATGGCTATGTCTGAATTCTTCTTGGTTCAGACGTCTCGATTATCTTAGATATTTTTAAGAGTAACACTTTTAACCTTACTTTATAGAAAGGGTATTAGAATTGCTGGAAAAAACCGACTTTCGAACGGAGCCTCGGAAACCCCCCCATTTGACTCAGTTCGACGAGATCGGAAAATGTCACTCTCTCTCTCTCTCTCTCTCTCTCTCTCTCTCTCTCTCTCTCTCTCTCTCTCTCTCTCTCTCTCTCTCTCCTCTCTCTCTCTCTCTCTCTCTCTCTCTCTCTCTCTCTCTCTCTCTCTCTCTCTCTCTCTTCTCTCTCTCTCTCTCTCTCTCTCTCTCTCTCTCTCTCTCTCTCTCTCTCTCTCTCTCTCTCTCTCTCTCTCTCTCTCTCTCTCTCTCTCTCTCTCTCTCTCTCTCTCTCTCTCTCTCTCTCTCTCTCTCTCTCTCTCTCTCTCTCTCTCTCTATGTGTGTGTGTGTGTGTGTGTGTGTGTGTGTGTGTGTGTGTGTGTGTGTGTGTGTGTGTGTGTGTGTGTGTGTGTGTGTGTGTATGTGTGTGTGTGTGTGTGTGTGTGTGTGTGTGTGTGTGTGTGTGTGTGTGTTGTGTGTGTGTGTGTGTGTGTGTGTGTGTGTGTGTGTGTGTGTGTGTGTATGTGTGTGTGTGTGTGTGTGAGTGCGAGTATGTATGTGTGCACTTTTAGATGATGTTTGAACGCGCTCAATTTTCTCAGAGATGGCTGAACCGATTTTAACAAACTTCGGCTCGTTTGAAAGCTACAGCCGGGCCATTGATCAAGTTCGAAGATCAAATGGTTGTGACTTTTGGTTCCACTTGACTTTTTATATGATGGTATATGTGAAGAAACCGATAGGGGGGAAATTTCCTTAAAACTGCATGAAACATCGAAATTTAGTGTCATATAAAAAAAAATTTTTTTTGAAAAAATCAACTTTTTTTGAAAAAATCAACTCCATGAGTTCAACCAATAGCCAACTATAGGATATTGAATATAAGTGGTGAACTGATACAAACAATCCTGAAATAGTTATAAGATCATGTACAAAATAAATGTATTTTATTTAATGTAATTTAAAATAGCAACTCGCTTGATAAAAACAGTGTTTAGATTAACTAATGAGTACCAACATACTAATATGATATTCGAAATGTATTAGGTTTAAACTACTATGTATTGTGGATGCCACGGCGAAGAAAAACTTATGTATATTGCCTATGAAATAAACGTATTTATGAAAAAAAAAAAAAAAAATAAGCCAAGAGTATTAGTTAGTATGTTAGTATATAAGTTTAGTTTCGATCTTCGTGTACTAGATGAAACAAAGGTTCAGACAAAGATAAGTCTAAGCATTACATTCTGAGATCAGTCATAGCCAATGAGGAAAAAACATCCCGGATCGTCCCGGATGGTTCCGTTCCGGCAGTCCCAGAATAGTGCGAATAGACTTTAAGTTAAAAGAAGTTCCAACGTAGCTTTTAGGTCTCACAACAACACTAGTATGATAAGTTAGACATTAGGTAACCAAAATACTTATGACATGTTTGCAATGACTATGTTTTGCTACAAACTTGTCACCGCAACGAAATGTGACTATGAAAAAGTTACACAGGTAAAGTTATGCAATCATTTCATTTCAGTTACAGTATTAGAGAAACAAATACAGAGTCGATAAAAAGTTTTCATACACTATGACTATGACATTGAATGAGAAAAAGTGAGAAATTACTCCATTTCTACAAATTGGGTATAGTTGAGTTTATTTGAACGGGTTGTAATTTAAAATTATAAAATTACAAAAATTACAAATTTTTAATCCATGGCAAGGTTTTAAAGTTATGTCACTGTCGAAGGCAAGATTTGGAAAATTAAGTAGCAAACA